>NC_057941.1:34389967-34574967 GCF_018555375.3 Anguilla rostrata | reverse complement strand
AAAACCGAAATGGCACATATAAACTGTCACATGCAAGCACACACTGAGTGGTATTATGACCTGGAAGCCTGTGATGCAGCGGCTCTTGCTGACAGTGGTGTTGATGAGTGATCAGGATTACCTTGGAGTCCTGCTCCGTGGATTTGTGACTCATGGCTGCGCAGTTGCGTGGTTCAGGTTCTGGTTCCGGTTTGGGTTCTGGCTCCGGATCACTGTCGCTACACAGCGCTTCGAGCGTCGAGGCACATGTGTGTCACATAAGACATCTCCCCTTACCGGAGCAGAGCTCATTTTTATGGATGGGGTGGGGGGGCGGGGGTGTTCCAGATTAGCAGAGTTAATGATTCCCCCACCCCCACCCCAAACCCAGCTGGACTTTACCCTAAAGCGTGCTCCTCAAGGAGGTGATATTGTAACGGGAAAGAGGAGAAGAGGTCAACAGACAGTTCTCAGAGCGGATTCACGTGCGGAGGCGGGTATTCAAGCAGCCGCTGGATTTCTTAAGGGCAAACGGAGGCTCTTATCTATGTGTAATCATCACTGAAGATTAGTCCACCACCACCTGGAAATTTGCTAAGTGTTTTAAAAGTGTCATTATACAGCCTCCCCCCCCCCCACTCCCCAATCCCTAGTCATCAATTTAAGCTTGCCTGCCCCATTGTTTCCTTATGCTGTCGGTGAACAACTAGAACATGTACGAATTGTCTTGGGTAACTGCCAAACCGGTAAAATACGGTCAAAGCCGTTTGTGGGATTTGGCCGAAGCCCACAGAACTCAGAGCCGTTCCATAACATGAAGGGGATCTGGGGGCATGGGGTCAGAGGTCAAAGGTCAGCAGAATTCATTTGCCCCTGAATGAATGTAGCACCAGTCCAAAGCTGTAACTTTTATTTTTCAACTGATAAAACCATTATGGAAGTCCCCATTGTGGTGTCAAAGCTGGTGACATTGCATTGTCTGGTTAGCAGATGGGACAGCAATTTTTAAAAGCACAACACATTAAAAACTACCGCCATATTTATATCAACAAATAAAAAGTGTGCAAATAGTACTGTAATTTCCTGAATGGTGAAACCAAAATGTATGAAAATAACTTTAAATAAAAGCTCATAATCTGCACTTTAACCACATGTGAATTCCTATATTATGAATCTAAAAGTGTAGAGTACAGAGCCAAATGAAAAAAAAATGTATTTGTCCTAAAGGTTATGGAGGACACTGTGTGTTAAATAAGAAGTTGTTGTACCACTAAAATGATTTAGAAGAGTCTAATAAAACCCTTCTGATTATTTAAGGTCAGTGTGCTGCCAAATGCCAAAAAATACTCCTGGGCAAAAAAAAATGGGCCAAGCCCAAAATGGCAAAATATTAAGCTTTTAATGGTCTTAACAAGAAATAATTGGTCAGAAAATTAGCAAGGATTAAACAAATACTTGCCAAATGCCTGTGCCACCATTTGCTCGTTTACTTTTGCTGCAGTGAACTGTTTGGAAAAAAGTTAGAAACAGGGAAATTCACTTATACAGTAGACAAATTAACATGTCAAATAAAAGGGTCATGTTTTGTATTTGGTTGCATATCATTTGCATGCCATGACTTCCTGATGTCTGTGACCTATCAACATCATCAGAGTCTGGATATCTTATTTTCAGGTTGTCCTACAAGCGATACAAAAATTCTTTGTTTGCCCAGGAGTGTGTGTGTATATATATATATATATATATATATATATATATATAGAGAGAGAGAGAGAGAGAGAGAGAGAGAGAGAGAGAGTATTACTTATAATGTACATAGTTTAAATACATTCTTATAAATACAAACATAAAAACTTTATTAATATTAAAATAGAAGAGATTATCTTGCCCTATCAGTGACTCACTGATATGGATCTGAGAGTTTTGCTGTAGACAGCAGTCTTTTCATTGGTTCAAGTTGGTGATTGACAGGGTGTAGCTTCTGTACCCATTTTGGTAGGGCTTCACAAAACTGGAGGACTCCTGCTTAACCTTAAGCCTATGAGTAGTAGGTAAGTAACTCACGCATTTATGTGAAGACATTCTTCCTGTGTTTGTTTTACTTTACTGTCTTATTGCCATTTGCATTTTTTAAACTTACACTTCCCTTAGGCACATTCTCTGTTTCAGTAACCAGATGGGTGTCCCCACACCACAGGGATTTTGTCAGTCAATAAATCAGGTGTACATGATATTGCTCTCTTTACAGTTCAGTTTAGATCTCAGTAATGCTGTAAACAGCCATATCAGCTTGAGGAAATAGGTAAACACGGAGGTCAGGAGCTAAAATGGAAAGCTCTGCCTTAAAAAGCAAACTTACATTGCACGTTACGCAAAGTCTCACGTGGTCATCACGAGAAACAAAACACCAGCTAACCATTTCATATCAACCACAAGGGGGAGACATACACCACAAAACAAGGAAGCCGAGCCTCTATTAAGGGCAGTCAACGGCGTGTCGTTGAAAAGCCTAAAAGCCCAAAGTAACGAGGTCATTTTTTGAATGCAGCGGTTTGACTCGTCTTCTTCTTGTATCAATCTTAGTTTTTTCTTCTTTTGTGAAACTATTTTTTAAAAATGTGGTCAACGATATGTGAACAATAACAGTGCCGAAACTCAAACTTCTAAAACAGGAGAATTTGTATTGCTTTTCATCGAATGGCAAATCCTAAGCACTGTTTCTAAAAATTCTGGTCACAAATGTCATCTGAGAACAGAACATAGTGTTTGGTTCACAGATTGTGACACATCGCTTGCAGTGCTATATGATTAGTCTGCAGTTGTATTAATCATGTCAATGTACAAGTACAACTATGCAAAATTCAGAATTTATCAATCAGTTTTATATCATGTATCATGGGCGACAGGCTGCATTCAATCAACATTTGTTCTAAAATTTAACTTACATTTAAATGTAACCTTTTTTCTTTTTCTCTGTTATTCACAAGCACTTTGCGAAGAAGCGTTTCGCTTGCATTTATTTGCGAGTAGACGTTAAGGAACAAAGCGGACTGAACGCAGCCCAGAGGCTTGATAAGACGATCTTTGTAAAAGCAAAAACAATGGCACCTGTAAGAGGGGGAGGTGTGGGAAAGAGAGATCAGAGAACTCGCGGGAGACAAAAGACTCCAAGAGCAACAACCTTATCGGATGACATCATCAGATGATTGAAGTCTTACTACGCACGTACCACAAAATGGGGGTGTACGTCCCTTTGCAGTTATGAGCTTTTGTTATGTGGACCAATGCATGTTCTCAATGGGCCAACTGCAGTGTGCACAGCTGGAGCTTAAACCTATACACCACAGAAGTGACTTACAACTTGATCAACTAATCCTCATTTCACGGATTTGGATAGCTGTTCCAGTTGTAGTGCAGTTCTGTGTTCTAGGGGGGTTTGAACCTGAGGTTTAAACTCCAGCTAAGCACACTGCAATTGGCCTAATACTTAATTTTTGTTGTCTGAACTGGTCAGTTAAGAAGAGAAGCAAGTAGCAAGGCCATGCAGGCCAGAGGCTTTCCTTCCACCATAATCACCTTCATTAAACATTACAGCAATTTTCATTTATTTTATTTTACTCTGCATAATGCTGGGAAGTTTAAACTGCCATCCCAACCGTGTCTGTAGGCCAGGAATCTCAAACTCAGATCAAGGAGGGCCACTGTGTCTGCTGGTTTTGATGTGTTCCTGCACTTAAGTGCTGCATTGAAGTCATCGATTGGCTAAAGAGTCTCCACATCTTGTTTCCTAACAGGCTGAAATGCTTTATAGTCAACCCAAGGCTTTCACATTAATGGTTTCTGAGTATTTAGTTCTTGGAACTCTAGGGTTGCTGTTGCTCTTAATCCCAATGTATGCACTTGCCTTCTCATTGTAAATCACTTTGGATAAGACGGTCTGCCAAATGCCAGTGATGTAATGTAATGTACTGTAATGCAAGGTATTAAAATGCCATTGGCATGATCACATTACAGCAAATGCATGCTTTTTATTTGACAGAATAAAAGAAGAACTTATAAGAGGTCTAATGAGAGAAGAGCAAGAACAAGAGATCTGATAGCTTTGAATGCATTAGCCTCCTTGAAGGCAATAGGTTCTGATGGCCAACAAATTAACATTTTTGTTACGCTGCTCATTCAGCAAGCCCAACATTCCTGCGTCTTGTCAGCTGTTGTCGAAAGTGTTTTTTTTTTGTTTTTGTTTTTTAAACTTTTAAGACAAAAAAACTATGAAGCCCTGGTGTGTTTACTGGGTGGGTAAGGACCAGCTCTCATTAACTCATGCACCTGACAGACCTGCTTTCATGTCTGTACTCTTCTACCCTTGTAGTTATCCCACTTGTTTGCACTGGGTGTTGGTCCTAATGGCCTTCCGTTCCGTGTCTTAGACAAGAGTCTCAAACAAATGAGTAAACATGAATGGAAATGAGTGAGGCATGTTTTTTTTTAAAAACCTTTACTATTAGGGCCTAACTTTTTTTTAAATTACGTTAAAAACTAAGAACTATGGAACAATCAAGTGGATCTGATGGGGGTTACTTTCACAGGGGGGGTGGGGGCGGGGGGGTTTGGGTAAAACTAGCTGGACATGTAGCAACTCAATAGCTCCTGCTTAAGAATTTCAAGAATTCAAGCCTTGAAATAATTGTGGTCACCAACATCATGAGACCAGTCAGGACACACTGTACATTTTGCACACAGGGAAAAGGGGGGGGGGGGATCGAAATGTAACAAACAGTCACCATTTCGGCACGTGCGCCAAAAGCGGAGACCCGCTCCATGCCGTCGCCGGAACACGAGGGGCGACAGGCCAGTGCGTGGACACGCCTCGCAACAGGGAAGAGGGTGACTCTGCCGCAGGACAACATACAAGGAGGAGACAGTGGAGTAGACTGAGATGGACAGAGATACAGACAGGAAGAGACAGCGGAGTAGACTGAGATGGACAGAGATACAGACAGAGACAGTGGATTTGTCTGAGATGGACAGAGAAACAGACAGGAAGAGACAGTGGATTAGACTGAGATGAACAGAGAAACAGACAGGAAGAGACAGTGGATCATTCTGAGATGGACAGAGAAACAGACAGGAAGAGACAGTGGAGTAGACTGAGATGAACAGAGAAACAAGACAGGAAGAGACAGTGGAGTAGACTGAGATGAACAGAGAAACAGACAGGAAGAGACAGTGGATTAGACTGAGATGAATAGAGATACAGACAGGAAGAGACAGTGGATTAGACTGAGATGAACAGAGATACAGACAGACAGAGACAGTGGATTTGTCTGAGATGGACAGAGAAACAGACAGGAAGAGACAGTGGAGTAGACTGAGATGGACAGAGAAACAGACAGGAAGAGACAGTGGATTAGACTGAGATGAACAGAGAAACAGACAGGAAGAGACAGTGGATTAGACTGAGATGAACAGAGAAACAGACAGGAAGAGACAGTGGAGTAGACTGAGATGAACAGAGAAACAGACAGGAAGAGACAGTGGAGTAGACTGAGATAGACAGAGAACAGACAGAAAGAGACAGTGGAGTAGACTGAGATGGACAGAGAAACAGACAGGAAGAGACAGTGGAGTAGACTGAGATGAACAGAGAAACAGACAGGAAGAGACAGTGGAGTAGACTGAGATGGACAGAGAAACAGACAGGAAGAGACAGTGGAGTAGACTGAGATGGACAGAGATACAGACAGGAAGAGACAGTGGAGTAGACTGAGATGGACAGAGATACAGACAGAAAGAGACAGCGGAGTAGACTGAGATGGCAGAGATACAGACGAAGAGACAGTGGATTGACTGAGATGGACAGAGATACAGACAGGAAGAGACAGTGGAGTAGACTGAGATAGACAGAGAAACAGACAGGAAGAGACAGTGGAGTAGACTGAGATGGACAGAGATATAGACAGGAAGAGACAGTGGAGTAGACTGAGATGGGCAGAGATACAGACAGGAAGAGACAGTGGATCATTCTGAGATGAACAGAGATACAGACAGGAAGAGACAGCGGAGTAGACTGAGATGGACAGAGATACAGACAGAGATAGTAGATTTGTCTGAGATGGACAGAGAAACATACAGGAAGAGACAGTGGAGTAGACTGAGATGGACAGAGAAACAGACAGGAAGAGACAGTGGAGTAGACTGAGATGGACAGAGATAGACAGGAAGAGACAGTGGAGTAGACTGAGATGGACAGAGATACAGACAGGAAGAGACAGCGGAGTAGACTGAGATAGACAGAGAAACAGACAGGAAGAGACAGTGGAGTAGACTGAGATGGACAGAGATATAGACAGGAAGAGACAGTGGATGAGTCCTAAATGGACAGGAAGACTGACAGAGGAAAATCCTGATACAGGGACAGACAAACAGACAGAGAGAGAGAGAAGAGAGTGAAACTTTAAGACTGACAGAGCAACAGACAGCGAATGAGTCAGATGGAAGACTGAACAGAAGTCAGTCAGACAGACAGACAGACAGAAGAGAGTGAAATTAAGACAGCCAGATAAACAGTGAGTGACAGACAGTGAGTGAGTCAAACAGGCATGAGCACACAGTATGACAGTCTGTACATTGTCTCCAACTTGTGAAAATTCCTCATTTTTAACAGCCTTATAGCATTTGTTGGGCACGCCAATTGCGTCGTGGCAACGTAAATGTTTGTCATGCGAGCGAAAATACAGACAGACGACAAAAGGTGAAAGCACCACAAAGATAAAGAGGGGGAGCGAAGGAGGGAGGGAGAGAGAGAAAAGGAGAGACTGGCAGGGTGAGCAGGGAACCAGACAGGAAACCAAACAAACACAGTAGCGGACTCCTCGAACACACGCTCGCTCTCTCTCTCTCTCTCACACTTGCGCGCAGGCGAGTGGGAGGAATCTCCGCCTCCATCTCCGTGGTGACATGAGGTACCGCAGAAGAGCTGGAACTCGCTCGCTCGCTCAATCACTCTTTCACTCACTCACACACTCACTCTCACACACACTCACTCACTCACTCACACACACACACACTCACTCACTCACACACAGACTCACTCTCTCACTCACTCACTCACACACTCACTCACACACACACACACACACTCACACACACACTCACTCACACACACTCACTCACACACACTCACTCACACACACTCACTCACTCACTCACCAACACACCAGAGACGTCAGCTGTCACTCACAAAACCTTTTTTTATTATTATTGCCGTAAATGCAAACATCTGGCTCTACAGAACAGGAGGACGCAAATAACGGTAACAGAGGATTGGCGCTGAGGATTGGGTTAGGTAACGTCTAGAGCAGGGCGGCCCAACCCTGTTCCTGGAGATCAACCACCCTGGAGGATTTTACTCAAACCCTAAACAAAGCACACCTCATTCAACAGCTAGAGCAGGGCTGCCCAACCTTGTTCCTGGAGACCAACCATCCTGTAGGTTCTCACTCCAACCCTAACAATGCACAGCTGCATTCTACAGCTAGAGATCTCACTGAGCTGTTAGTCAGTAGAATTAGGGGTGCTGAATTGTGGTTTAAGGGGCAGGACGGCAGATCTCCAGGAGCTCCAGGATCTGGATCTGCCCAGGACTGCACAGCCCTGAGCTAGAGGATATCTGGGATGATCAACTGAATTAAAAACATTTTTACTGCTTTCTCGGGAGTACAGAACTGAGAACAGCACTTTAGAACTTTAGACAAGTCCAATGGACACACCGCTAACAGGTCGTGGCATCTTGCAGTGGAATGGTTGCGGGTTCGAATCCACAGTGTGAGGGAGGTACTTCATCTTGCTTCTGCAGATATCTGGCAGAGTAAGTGATCTATGGTTGTCAATCAGAAGAATCTCTGCAGAAGGGTGTGGCTTGAAAAACAACAATAAATAATTGAATGGAATTTGGGTTCATGTATGTGACTGTGTGTGTATACGCATGTTCAACTGCTTGAGTGTGCATGTGTTGACAAACAAGTGCATGTTTGTGGGTGTGTGTGTGGGGTGAGTGTGTGCATGTGTGCGTACGCACGTGTGTTTCAGTGGTGGGGGTATGTGTGTGTGTGTGTGTGTGTGTGTGTGTGCGTGTGCTTGCATGTGTGCGTGCGCGCATGGGCGCGTGTGTGTGTGTGTGTCTGTGTGTGTTTCTGGGGTGGGGTGCGTGTGTGTGTGTGTGTGTGTGTGTTTCTGGGGTGGGGTGTGTGTGTGTGTGTGTGTTTCTGGGGTGGGGTGCGTGTGTGTGTGTGTATCACTGGGCCCTCCTGGACATGAGCATTTCTCGGATGTTGTCCTCGGCGTCCTTCACGCTGCGCTCCAGATACGTCTTCTTTTGCTGCAGAGGAGACAGAAGCACAAACACACACCGTTACACACACAGTTACACACCCCAGAGTCTCTCAGCCCCGTGCGTCACTCACACTCAGCTCCGCCCACCGCCACAGACAAGTGCCAATAAAGAGCCTCTCAGTCTCTGTACACTCATCAGCCCCCATCCCCACAGTCACACAGCAATAAACACACTGCGTCTACCTGTGTGTGAGAGAGAGCGACAGAACGGGCTCACGTCTGAAACCGTGAGTCACATCCTGAGACAGTGAAGATTACCCAACATGCCCTGCAAGCCCAAACTCCTGCCCCACTTCTGTCAACGAGGCTGGGCCACAGCAGGGTGACGTCACAGTCAAGAGAACGAGATTCTACATGAGCTCTTTCTTATACACACAAACACACGCACATGTATGCATGCACACACACACGACCAACATTCAAATTCCAACCACCGTGTGCCCCGATAAGAAAATCGCCAGCCCTTGGGTGCCATAGCAACAGGGTCACAGTGGAACTTTCCCCCCGGCTGGAACAGAGGCGGGGCCTGCAGGATTCCCTCTGAGAGTTCCAAGCCCCTCCGAGCCCCCCCGAGCCCCACCCCCCTGCAGACATGAGCCTGCGTAAGGACACTGCTCTGAGTATCGAATCCCACGGCATGCTGGGACAGGGCCTTCAGGTGACACACACCTGTGACACCTGGTGAGCGTAGAGGTTCAGAAGCGCTGCGTTACCTGAGCCTCCGGTCGCACGTCTGCTGGAAAAGCCCCTTTTGTGAGAGAGGAGCGCTTATGCTCATGTAAACCTCATGAGAACTTCTATGACTCACAATGAATCTTTTACGCGCTCAAGAGTACAACAGCCGAGCCTCCAAGGTCACAATGTCTGCTACAGAGCCATCGCAACAGCGCTGTGACGCTACCACATGAACAAGCAGTGCTTCACATAACTACACATTGGAATGGCAGGTATGCCATCCCGCCAAGTTACGCCTTGGCGGGGGCATGCCCCATACCTATACAGCACCGAGAGTTTGGCACTTTTCAGGGTTCCCCACAGAAATAACCACAACAGCCACAGACACTCAGCCCTTAAAAACATTAAATTCTGACTCCATTTCAATAGACAGATTTCATATACAACTTCACATGTCCACACAATAAAGCCCCAAACTAAGGGGATTTTGCGTTTTCTCCTTCTTATTCTTCTTCTTCTCATTCTTATTTTTCCTGCCGCCTATCCCACTAACAACATGTCTCCCCATTGGACATTTTACCGACACCAGCCAAATCTTCACCTACACGACCCAATCAAAAACTCACATACACATGCAAAATACCCATACCTTTTTACTCTGAAACATTTCCAGTTTAAACAGCTAGTCTGCCTGTGGCCTCGTGGGCAAGGTTACAGCCTTGGGAACATGAGGTCCTACGTTCAAGCCCAGCTAGAAACACATCTCTTTAACCTGCTTTTACCCTCACTAATAATTGTCTACTACTTCTCAATTATTGCTTTTGCATCATATCTACCCGCCGTTCACCAAACGTATACACTGCATTATGACGTACCGTCTGCACATTCAGTTATTAACCGGCTACAATATTGCAAAGCCATCTGGATTCAAAGGGAGCTCTTCTGTGCTTACTGGCCTGTGTTCTTCTTTAAAACTACGGACAGGTTTGCTAATGATATTTCACGCATTGCATAGCTATGTCATGGTGCTGCACTAACAATGTCACAGACTGGTAAACCTCCGGTTGAAGGATTGAATCCCGCCTCGCCCTCAGGCAGATAATTTCCTCTTTTACACTAACGTTTTCTTACGCTTATATTTGCTTTACCAAAACTCACTCACGGCCACCCATATGCATTTCATGACAGCAAATGTATTCCTTCTATTAAAAAGTTACACCAGTTCACCACTGTGCCATTTCTACTAACTATATTTCTTCACTTGGCTACCGTACAAAACCTTCTTATCAGCAAACGCCTCGTTTCTACATTCATGTTACCTCGCCCTGTTCTCTATCTAGCCACATACAAACAATTACTACGTATGTACGTTCTGCAACTCCACTCACTCATAATTATAACTACTACTACTGAACATGAGAAAAGCACATTAGTGCAATAGATTTCACACGTTACTTAACCCTCCACTTTAACAACTACTGCTTTATACCGACTGTTATATATACCGTTCCATAAGGAAACTAAGCTCGCTCATGGTCACTTCATTTACTTCGCACTATAGTCTGTGATCATGTCAACCTTCACCTACATGCCCATTCTGCTAAAAACATATTGTTTCAACTACGCAATTTCATCATTTCTCCCAATTTCTCTCACACTGTTGTTATTTTCTCATATGCAAAGCCTGCTGGGACATATGCGTCTACTCCTATTCTCCACTATCAAGTTCTTCGGTTCTAGCTAAGCAAAACAGCGAAGAGGATTCCTACCTGCAGATAAGCCTATCAAAATGCCTTATAAACCTCACAAACACTAAAAGTGCATCTACACGAAATAACAGACAACGGAGCAGGACAGAAGGGTACACAAGTTGCTCTAATTCTACGGGCTTGCTCATTCTTTTGTCAATCAAGGCTCGTTGGATGGCCGTCAAATCCGTGAGTACATACACTGGCCATATTTCACCTGCGTTTCTGATGCGTTTACACTTATACGCCACCGCACGCTTTGTCACAGCCACTGTTTTACATATATAGCAAACCGAAACTGCTAAATGGTACACGCTCATCAGACTGTACAAATTCACACAAGGATAGCCATAATCCACAACCGTTTCTTACAGGGTCACTTCGCATTTCTCACTCTCATAATAAAACGCTTTGTAAAAAGAAATGATATCTCATAAAAAAACACGTTTTCAACGTACAAAAATGTCAAGTTACTCACACATACAAGACATACACCATCTATAACTCATTCATTCAGACTGCCGAAATCCAGGCCTGCCATTAAAAGTATTGATATCAAAATGACGCCAAGTTACGGTACTACAAACAATATAGGCTATCTTGCCTCACCAAAATTAAATAAGATGTATTCCAAAGAAATGCTACCCAATATTTCCTCAATTCTTTCAAGTCACTTGGCCCTGTGTTTTGTAATCTTACCATTTTACAATGTCATGCAAACTTTGTGTCAGATCAAAGTGTCAAATATTTCGAATTGCCTCATGGAACACATTGAAATTCATGTAGAAAACTGCTGGTCAGTAACTACAGGAAGCATATTTCTCCAGAAAACATACGTTTACACTTGCTTCTGAACTGAATTTCAGTAAATGTACAAGTGATTGTATATTTGCTACGTACAATAAATACTGCATGTAAAATACATATTGTACAAACATACATAGAGAACTTCTTTATCCCCATGGGGACATTTCCCTAGCAGCATGTTACATTCACATTTACGAAGACATTTATACCAAGAAACATACAATCATTCACGCAACAGAAAGGCTGGGCAGCGAAATCCATACATACCAATACAAATTGGACATATAGACGCCTATTCAATCAATCTTGACTTTGAGAAAGCCATCCACACATATGTTTGGCCTGTCCATGTACTGCATGCTTATACACACAGGGCCAAGTGACTTGAAAGAATTGAGGAAATATTGGGTAGCACTGCTTCGGAATACATCTTATTTCATTTCGGTGAGGCAAGATAGCCTATATTGTTTGTAGTACCGTAACTTGACGTCATTTTGATATCAATACTTTTAATGGCAGGCCTGGATTTTGGCAGTCTGAATGAATGAGTTATAGACGGGGTATGTCTTGTATGTGTGAGTAACTTGGCATTTTTGTACGTTGTACGTTTTTTATGATTACTGTTATTTACTTAAACTACACACTACAGCTACATTTAAACTACACACTACTGCTACACTTAAACTACACACTAATGTTATACTTAAACTACACATTACAGCTACAGTGAAGTAATCCTTGTGTGACCCTCAATATGAAAGCATACCAACGATCAGATGACAAAATCAGATGAGATAATCTTCAGCTGATATATAGTAACTGCGTTTTGGTTCCTATATTTTCCTCAGAAGAAAATGTTCAAAAAAGAGTTACTGTAAACCATTTAAGTGTCAGAGCCAGGTGTAATATTCAGTAATTACAGACTACACCTGTCATGAGATAGTAGGAAAATGATGCTGAGGCATAAATATCCAGGGTCTGTAGACACACTTTACCTTTAAAGTCGCAATAAAATTATGAAATAAAGTTAAAAAAGATCAATCTTTTTACTAGTCTATGTCAGCAGCATTACCACAGCCGACTGTGGCATCTCCAAAACCTACATTTATGAACCATTAACACGCAATAACACAGGTGGATTTCATCATGATCAAATCATCTCCTGTATAGCATAGTAGCATAGTAGTGTACTGTATACAATTACACTGACTTGCAGGATAATTTGCAGTAAAAGTGCAATGACATTGAAAATGAGTTACAGCACAGTACAGATCACTCTGGTCAACAGAGGGCCAATTTATCCTTTCTTGAATGTCTTTACGCCAAGGTACAATATGCTGGAGACAATGGAAGCAACTGAATTTGTGGCGTAATTAAGGACTTTCAGTATATTTTTATCTTCTTTCCTAGTGAATCACCAGGGAGGTACAGTCATGGATATAATCAGAGATGTACTGTAATTACGCTTTTGGAACTTCCTCATTTTTTTAAACCCAAGAGTGCAGTGACTAAAGTTATCTATTTGAGGGAATTGGCAACTGCCTCCATCAGAATCTTCATCTTTTTTTTCCACAACTGAGGTTCTTAAAAAGAGCTATAGGAATTGGGGGTGGGTTTAAAAGATAAACTGTTTTGGTGGATTTACAGAGCGCGGCCGTGGATTAAGGTTTTGTCCTGTCTTCCCATTGGTTAGATGAGTACTCACAAAGGGGATGGGTGTGACCGGAGAGGTACAAGTGGATGTCAGGCACAGGGTGGTCATTACCCCTCTCTATACCCCAAGATTCTGCTGGTCTCTACGGTCTATGCCACCTAGTCTGAATGAGCATCACCCTACAGACCCAACACCTCCACCCAGCCTGGATTAAACCCACGGTAACTGACCCAACACCACCACCCAGCCTGGATTAAACCCACGGTAACTGACCCAACACCACCACCCAGCCTGGATTCATAAACCCAACACCACCCAGTGATACCACGGAACGCCAACACCACCACCCAGCCTGGATTAAACCCACTGTAAGCCTGGACCCAACACACCACCACCCAGCCTGGATTAAACCCACAGTAACTGACCAAACACCTCCACCCAGCCTGGATTAAACCTACGGTAACTGACCCAACACCACCACCCAGCCTGGATTAAACCCACGGTAACTGACCCAACACCACCACACAGCCTGGATTAAACCCACGGTAACTGACCCAACCACCACACCAGCCTGGATTAAACCCACGGTAACTGACCCAACACCACCACCCAGCCTGGATTAAACCCACGGTAACTGACCCAAAACCACCACCCAGCCTGGATTAAACCCACGGTAACTGACCCAACACCACCACCCAGCCTGGATTAAACCCACGGTAACTGACCCAACACCACCACCCAGCCTGGATTAAACCCACGGTAACTGACCCAACACCACCACCCAGCCTGGATTAAACCCACGGTAACTGACCCAACACCACCACCCAGCCTGGATTAAACCCACGGTAACTGACCAAACACCTCCACCCAGCCTGGATTAAACCTACGGTAACTGACCCAACACCACCACCCAGCCTGGATTAAACCCACGGTAACTGACCCAACACCACCACCCAGCCTGGATTAAACCCACGGTAACTGACCCAACACCACCACCCAGCCTGGATTAAACCCACGGTAACTGACCCAACACCACCACCCAGCCTGGATTAAATCTAACTGTAACTGAAACTCAATTAAAGTGAGCCCTAACTGTCTGTGACTGACACTCAATAAGAGCATGGCCTATCTGTGACTGAGACTCAATTAGTGTGTGGCCTAACTGTGACTGAGACTCAATAAGAATGTTGCCTAACTGACTGAGACTCAGTTAAATTGTGGCCTAACTCTGACAGAGACTCACAGTCAGAGCAGCTGCTCCAGTTTCTAAAAGTGTAGCCTTATTTCAAGTGAAGCTTCAAAGACAGCTTTTCATCATTCCATATATTCTGTGAAAGAACAGCTGACTCTCGATGAACAAAATCTTTACTTTCTAAAAAAAAATCATTTTTCCTCCAGAGATAAAAGGTTATTTATGTTCAAAAATCCATGTCAAGTGTACTGGGTCAATCTTAAGCATTTCCTTATTACCTCAGCTAAATGATGCTGAGCAGTTGAGCGTTTAGGAGAGGCCCATGCAGCTCCAGCACCAGTGTTTGTGGAGCAGTGAAATGCTGGAAACCGCGCTTCCCAAACCCATTCCTCCCCGTTCCGTGTGTGGGGAACGCTCGGAAGGACTGCAAGTTTTCTGCTCCTGGAATTCTCTGAGGAATGCCAGGCCAAGACCCCCCCAAGCATGGCCTGTTCCAACACGCCCTAACCCTCCAACCACAAACAAACACATGCCACCCGCCCCCCTTCCGACATCATCACTGTGTGCCACCTCCACAAGGATTACATCATCACACACTGACCATGAACGCCTGGGGAGAACACACTTTACAGAAAAACAACCCATTAAATGCAGTCATTTAAACTTATACATTCACACACATACATACACATATACACAAACACACACACTCTCTCTCTCTCATACTCACTCACTCACTCACACACACATGCACACTCACTCTATCTCTCATACTCATACACACATACATGCACACCCACTCTCACTCATACTCACTCATTCACACACACATAGATACACACACTCTCTCTCTCACTCACTCACACACACACACACATACACATACACATGAGCGTGCACACACACACCCCTGCACACACACATGTGCGCACACATACACACATTTGAAAACAAGGCTCTCTCATCACCTGTTGCTGGAATAAGCCCTTTACTCAGGGTCTATTCAGCGAGGTTTACTCAGTGTCATTGTGTTCACAGGGCTCATGTACGCACTCTCTAAGGTTTCCCATCTCCATTGTCTGGCCTAAACTTTGTGTTTGCAAACTGGATATACTTGAACTTCTCAATCCAAAACAAACACGCCATTGCAAGGTCACAATCGGACAACTGATTAGAGAAGGAAAACACTTTCTATTTCAAATGACATCAGATAAGTGGCTCTCCCACAGTGGGAATTATGTGTGTACGTGTGTGTGAGTGTGTGTGTGTGTGTGTGTGTGTGTGCGTGGGAGTGCGCATGTGCGTGTGTTTGTGTATATGCGTGTGTGTCTCTGTGTTTACATATGTGTGTGTGCCTGTGTGCACGCGTGTATGAGTGTGTGTGTGCGCGTGTGTGCACGTGCATGAGTGTGTGTGTGTGTGTGCATGTGTGTCTCTGTGTTGGTGTGTTTACGTATGTGTGTGTGCGTGTGTGTGTGTGCGTGTGTGCACATGCATGAGTGTGTGTGTGCGTGCATGTGTGTCTGTGTCTCAGTGTTGGTGTGTTTGTGTATGCGTGTGTGTGTGTGCGTGTGTGCACATGCATGAGTGTGTGTGTGCATGTGTGTCTCAGTGTTGGTGTGTTTGTTTGTGTGTGTGTGTGTGTGTGTGTGTGCATGTGTGTCTCAGTGTTGGTGTGTGTGTGTGTGTGTGGGGGTATATGCGTTATGCTCAGTACCTGAGGATACACTATGTATCAGTCTCAGGAGGCAGGAGGACTGTTTCTGTAATAGCAGCCACAGCGCTGAGGATACACTATGTATCAGTCTCAGGACGCAGGAGGACTGTTTCTGTAATAGCAGCCACAGCGCTGATGATAAAAAAGAAACACTGATGATGTCTGTGTCTCCTGCCCAACATTCCAAACCCGTCATGTCAACACAAACACAGGCCTTTCACCCAAAGGTCATCTCTAGATCCCGCTATTGTCTGAGCTGCACTCACAAATATTTCGCAAAGGGCAGCACCTCCCCTCTCTCCTCCCTGAATGGGCCTTAATCGCTCTCTATCTGTCAGAGAGCCTGGAATACCAGTCACCTTTCTCTCTCCATCCATCAGCAGAACCAGCATTTATACAGTCCCCTCCACTGACGCAGGTCTGTCCCAGGATAAACGGGAGGTCTGGTCACTCTACTCTACACACACACACACACGCACATGTAGCGCACGCATGCATGCACACACAGGCAAAAAAAAAAAAAACACTCACGCCCACACACACACAATGAGAGTGGAGTGTTGAGGGTGGAAAGTTCAGTGTTGAGTGTGCAGTGTTGAGCGTGGAGTGTTTTGGGCTGAGTCTTGAGTGTGGAGTGTTTAGGGCTGAGTGTTCAGTGTTTAGGGCTGAGTGTTGAGTGCTCAGTGTCTAGAGTTGAGTGTGGAGTGTTCAGGGTTGAGTGTAGAGTTTTTAGGGCTGCATGTTGAGTATGGAGTGTGTACCGTTGAGTGCTCAGTGTCTAGAATTGAGTGTGGAGTGTTCAAGGTTGAGTGTAGAGTTTTTAGGGCTGAGTGTTGAGTGTAGAGTGTGTAGCGTTGAGTGCTCAGTGTCTAGAATTGAGTGTGGAGCGTTCAGGGTTGAGTGTAGAGCTTTTAGGGCTGAGTGTGGAGCGTGTAGTGTTGAGTGTGGAGCATTCAGGGTTGAGTGTAGAGGTTTTAGGGCTGAGTGTTGAGTGTGGAGTGTGTAGTGTTGAGTGTGGAGCGTTCAGGGTTGAGTGGAGAGCTTTTAGGGCTGAGTGTTGAAGTGGAGTGTTAGCGTTGAGTGTGGAGCTTCAGGTTGAGTGTAGAGTTTTAGGGCTGAGTGTGGGTGGTAGTGTTGAGTGTGGAGGTTTCAGGGTTGAGTGGAGAGCTTAGGCGAGTGTGGACGTGTAGTGTTGAGTGTGGAGCATTCAGGGTTGAGTGTAGAGGTTTTAGGGCTGAGTGTTGAGTGTGGAGTGTGTAGTGTTGAGTGTGGAGCGTTCAGGGTTGAGTGTAGAGTTTTTAGGGCTGAGTGTGGAGTGTGTAGTGTTGAGTGAGGAGCGTTCAGGGTTGAGTGTAGAGTTTTTAGGGCTGAGTGTGGAGTGTGTAGTGTTGAGTGTGGAGCGTTCAGGGTTGAGTGGAGAGCTTTTAGGGCTGAGTGTGGAGCGTGTAGTGTTGAGTGAGGAGAGAGCACAGAATGTGCAGCACGCTGCACACAGAGGCAGCAGCGCTGACTGAAACACAAAGAGACGGAGGCATTTCTGCGGGTGAGCGCCTCAGACTGGGACAGAAAAAGCCCTCATTGTTGCGCGGTGAATAGACGCTCTCACATACGCGGCTCTGCCTCACCCGCCAAGCCCGCTGCCGTCGGGGGGGAGGGGGGGGGGGGGGGCGAGGGCCGATGACGAGGCAGATAAAGCGCGCGCTCCGGGCCCCGCCTGAATGGGCCCCGTTGTTCCGGGGCGGTAAAATGCCACCGCGCACCATTCCCGAGCGGGCAACCAGGGAAACTGCTGATGCAGGCTTTCTGCGCTGTCGCTGCGGAAACCGCCGGGTTCCGCGCCTCTCTGAAACGCCCGTGACTGCGGCACCCGGCAGGGGTGTCCACTGGCCAGCGGCATTCTGGGTAACGTTAAAGTAAAAAGAGAAGCCTTTTCATGGGGGGCATGGGGGGGCAGTTTTACAAACACACAACATCCTGCTGGTGAGGGCTATTGTGAGTCTGTGTGTGCGCATGCGTGAGTCTGTGTGTATGTTTCTGTGTGCATTTGTGCATGTCTGTGCGCAATGTTAGGGTGGGGATATGATTATTTTATAGTGCCATTGATACAATTCCAGCCAACTTTTTCACTTGTAACAGGGTGTTTGTGTATGTGTGTCTGTGTGTACATGTAGGGGTGAGGATATAATAATTTTATATAGCCTGTTTCAGCAGTAGCAGTGTGTATGTGTGTGTGTGTTTGTGTATTTGAGTGTGTGTGTGTTTGTGTGTGTGTGTATTTGTTGGGGAGGGGATATGATGATGTTGTAGCAGTGTGTGTGTGTGTGTACTCGTCGGGGTGGGGATATGATGATGTTGTAGCATTGTGTGTGTGTGTGTGTGTGTGTGTACACTTGTCGGGGTGGGGATATGATGATGTTATAGCATGTGTGTGTGTGTGTGTGTGTGTGTGTGTGTGTATTTGTCGGGGTGGGGATATGATGATGTAGCAGTGTGTGTGTGTGTGTACTTGTCGGGGTGGGGATATGATGATGTTGTAGCATTGTGTGTGTGTGTGTGTGTGTACTCGTTGGGGAGGGGATATGATGATGTTATAGCAGTGTGTGTGTGTGTGTGTGTGTGTGTGTCTGTTGGGGAGGGGATTGATGATGTTATAGCATGTGTGTGTGTGTGTGTGTGTGTGTGTGTACTCGTTGGGGAGGGGATATGATGATGTTATAGCAGTGTGTGTGTGTGTGTGTGTGTGTGTACTCGTTGGGGTGGGGATATGATGATGTTGTAGCAGTGTGTGTGTGTGTGTGTGTGTGTGTGTACTCGTTGGGGAGGGGATATGACGATGTTATAGCAGTGTGTGTGTGTGTGTGTGTGTAAGTGTGTACTTGTCGGGGTGGGGATATGATGATGTTATAAGTGTGTGTGTGTGTGTAGTGTGTGTGTGTGTGTGTGTGTGTGTGTGTACTCGTTGGGGAGGGGATATGACGATGTTATAGCAGTGTGTGATTAATGTCCGCAGAGTCCTTGCACATGCCAGTGTGGTCACCTTGTGCAACCTGGACGGCATTCCCTCATTCCATCTTAATTCCTCTTGTCAACAGAGCCGGGGTCGCGCTGAAAGGAGAACCCTGCGGCTGTCTCCCGATTCGGAAGCGACCGTCGAAGTGCGAATTCTCACCTTTATGTCCTGTTCACATTTACCGAACCGCAGGTCAAACACGCAGTAAACACGAGCGACCGCAACTGAAACGCAGCCTTCAACTTTCACCTCTTCCTTACAAATGCCTCTTTTAATCTCGCGCTTCATTGCTAATGTTTTCTGGTGATGGGCACAGAGGTACAGATTACAGTGTCCATATAACAGAAAGGCCTGTGAGTGGTCTGGTGCAGGGATCAACATTAACCCTCTAAGTTGTGAGGTCACAAATATGTGACTAGAATGCTCTCAACTGAACATTCTAATGCTGATGCAACAAGCACTACTGGTAATTAAAAACCGACGGGATTCTAGAATACTGACTCAGAATTAAAAAATGTTTTTTTTAATTCCACAAAACTTCAAAGGGTTAAACATGGCCCGGGGCTGCTAAATGTCACACTGTGGCCAATAAAACTACAGCACCGGCGGCGTGGCAACCAAATTTCCTCTGGGGGGAAAAGAAAAAAAAATTCCCATGAAAATATACCATTCCGTAAGTAGATATTAAATAAACAAATACGACTACTAACTAACTCTTCCGCATCTAGTGTTCCTGAATGCAAATCTCTCACCTCACGCTGCGTTCGGGTGCCGTGACCGTAAAAAAGTTTTGGAAATGGATGAATGTTTCAGTCGCGGAACTTCTGTGACGGGGGACCATTCACCAGAGGGCTGGCGTGCGCATTCGTGACTCACAACACAGGGACGGTTTTGTTTGGCCAGCAGAAGTGAATGCGCTGTGCGCGGCACGCGGTTAAAGAGGAGCCCTGTGCCCAGACCTCGCAACGCAAGCGGGGAGAAAAACCACCTTTTTCCGCAAACGCTTCCAAACGCACGCAAACCAGGCGTGCCAAGTCGCGGGAAAATAACCGCCTTTTCCCGCCGTGGCATTCCCCTTCCACCCATCCCAGCCGCCCCCAACCACGGCCTACGGGATCCGCTCCACCCCCCCCACCTCCCCGTGACATCACAAAACTGCAGTAACCACTGCAGTGGGCAGGTGGAGCTCAGGATGACATCACTGAAACCATGCTACCTCACAGCTCTTTGAAACGCTGGACCGACCAAACAAACCAAAAAAAAAAGGGGAAGAGGTTTTTCCTCTCTCTCTCTTGCGCTGGCTCGGCGATGCTAAACCAGAGGTTTTAATCTGAAAGGATTCATCTGCAGGTATATTTAGCGCCCCGCCGCAGCCCAGAGTCACGCTAACGAGGCTAAGCCAGGGCTATATTTAACGTGAGCCGCAGCGGTCATCACCAGCCCCGCGACGCTCGCTCTCCTGCCAGCGCAAGTCGCGGCCGGAACACCTGAACACCTGAAAACCCGGCCTTCCGCAGCCTGACGGGAAGGCACTCGCGGGAAAACACGCCCCCCCCCCCCCTTCCCCCCCACCTCCAGCGTTTACAACCCACATCCGTGACCCTGGATAACACTGAATCTCTCAACAGACAAGGGAGAGAAACGCCGACCTTCCCTCCGCACACCCAGAAACACAGAGTGTCCCAAACCATCAGATCTGCTTAATGAGCGAATGCGTTCAGTCATCTGGTCGCCCACAGCCTCAGATACGGTCAAACACGGAAATGGAAGTCTGTGAAACTGCGCACACACAGCCGCAGCGCTGTTCAGTTTAACCAGCATGAATGTCTGTGAATGGGGGGGTAAAACTGGTTCCTCCACATGTGCCCCCCCCCCCGCCCTACCCTCCTCGCCCACCAGCAGGCCCTGACCCAGGGTTCGGGCGGCGGCGCACTAGCACGTTAGCGCGCACGCGTGCGTCGCTGCCGATGCCTCTGGGGGAAAGGGTACGGGACGCGAGGGGGCTCAGTGCGACCCATTGTCCCGTCAGCAGAGGCGCTGAGCGTCCGGCCGGGGAGAGAGCAACAGAGAGCGCCATTGTGCGCTAGCATGAAACGCAGCCGGCTCCGACACCGAGGTCAGGCGCTGAGGTCACGGCCCGTCATGCAGACAGACAGACAGACAGGCAGACAGGACAGACAGACAGGGAGACAGACACGGGAAACTACAGCTATCCCCTGACAGTCTCCTGACACATCCGGACAACAGCCAAACTCCCCCATACCCGGTCCGGACTGGGGAGGGTGGGCTGGGGCAGGGGCAAGCCCTGGACGGGACTCAAACCCCCCAACCTTGAGCGATGGGAGGAGGTGGAGCCCCCGCCCACCCGCATACAGAGCTGCGGCTGCACGGGGGGGGAGTGACCACACACCTCCCTGTGGGGGGCGAGGGGGGGGAGGGGGGGGGGTGCACAGCCACGCTGGCGGAAGACCCTATCGCGTGTCACGCGGGACCCGACAGCGAAGTGCCTTGTAGGGACATTTGTCTCTGAGCTCGAGGGGGTCCGACACCCTAGATGCAGGCTAATCCCCTTTCTGTCCCTCCGTCTTACTGCCTCACTGCCCCCCCAACTCACCCCGGGAGGGGTATTAATAACACACATCACCCCCGTCCGTGCAGTTAGCAAACAATGACCCGCTCCTGCTGGAGAGGCCGGGCGGAAGCTGCGGACAGCTGCTGAAGAGCCATTGTCAGCACCCGGGTCCCCGCAAGGAAGGTGTGCGGTCAGGAGCGGGCAGCCAGCACGGTAGCCGCTGACCCCGCGCGCGCGCTAAAACACGGCGATTAGCGCTATAATCGCCCGACTCGTCACCCACACGCTGCACCGCGAAGGGGAGGGGCTGAGGCCAGAGGCCAGGGGGGAGGTTTGTCGATGACATCATGTTACCCCGTAAATGAACACTCCCCCTAACACAGCCATGCGGGCACGCGGGGCCTCCACAGAGATGAGGTCATGCTCAGATCCAGGAGTTGGGGGGGGGGGGGGGGGGGTGGTGTTGGGGGGGCACACAGCTAAATGCAGTGCGGGGGGGAATTTGAGATATGAATCCACACTGTACATAGCCACAAAAAATGGCCCTAAAATAGCAAGGAGGCTGTGATGGGCCTGCTTCAACTGCAGGTCAACACATCAATACCAGGAGATGCAGGAATACCCTGCACCTGGCCTCACCTGATTCAGGGATACCCTGCACCTGGCCTCACCTGATTCAGGTATACCCTGCACCTGGCCTCACCTGATTCAGGGATACCCCACACCTGGCCTCACCTGATTCAGGGATACCCTACACCTAGTCTCACCTGATTCAGGGATACCCTGCACCTGGCCTCACCTGATTCAGGAATACCCTGCACCTGGCCTCACCTGATTCAGGGATACCCCACACCTGGCCTCACCTGATTCAGGAATACCCTGCACCTGGCCTCACCTGATTCAGGGATACCCTGCACCTGGCCTCACCTGATCCAGGGATAGCCTATCCCTGGCCTCACCTGATTCAGGGATACCCTGTACCTGGCCACACCTGATCCAGGGATAGCCTATCCCTGGCCTCACCTGATTCAGGGATACCCTACACCTAGTCTCACCTGATTCAGGGATGCCCTACCACTGGCCTCACCTGATTCAGGGATACCCTACAATTGGTCTCACCTGATTCAGGAATACCCTGTACCTGGCCACACCTGATCCAGGGATAGCCTATCCCTGGCCTCACCTGATTCAGGGATGCCCTACATTTGGTCTCACCTGATTCAGGGATACCCTACACCGGGCCTCACCTAATTCAGAGATGTTCTACACCTGGTTTTACCTGATTCAGGAATACCCTAAACCTAGTCGCACCTGATTCAGGGATGCCCTACATCTGGTCTCACCTGATTCAGGAATACCCTACACCTGGTCTCACCTGATTCAGGAATACCCTACACCTGGTCTCACCTAATTCAGGAATACCTTACACCTGGCCTCACCTGATTCAGGGATGCGTGATTTAGGGATATCCTGTACTGGTGGCCCACCCCATTCTCCTAAGGGGGTAGAGGATGTCCTAGTGACAGATATACATGTAAAACTTTTCCATTTGAGAGGAAAAAATTCAGGGATAGAAAATGGTTAAAGAAATGCAAACTGAAAATGGATTGGGTGCTACAGACCTGCTGTTTTCTTACGGTGGGTGTGGAGTTGGAGTGGGGGGGGGACCGGGGAGGGGGAGTGGAGAAAGAACAAAGAGAAGGAAGAAAAAACAGAAAGAAAGAAAGAAAGAAAGCGGAGGAAATTAAATGCCAGCTGCTGAACAGGCTTGCTTGTGTGTGTGTGTGTGTGTGTGTGTGCGCGTGCGTGTACGTGTGCGTATGTGTGTGTGTGTGTGTGTGTGTCAGAGCCGGCCTTTAAAGATCCCACTCTTCCATCTCGCGGAACCCGGCCCAGCATTCCGGAGCGGTGAGGGCATCTCTTAATGTCATGATGTCACCGGCCCGCCATTACCGCCAAACGCAGTGCCAGAGTGCCCGCCCGCCCACCCCACCCCCACCCCAGAAAGGCCAGGGTGGGCACGCGCTGGGCAGGGCTGATCAATAGGAAATGAAGAAATAACTGATGACGGAAAACATTAGCCAGACTGACGGTAAGTGAACTCCTACAGGTGGCACAGTTACGCAAGAGGACCGCGAGCTCACATCCTGTGGGCACGGTGGCCACTCGTACTCGCTGGAGCAGATAACACACCAGACACTCTTATCTGCTGAGTATCACCAGGTAACTCTGTGTCTGCAGGTAACTCCACTGTACCCGAGTGTGTGTCTGCAGGTAACTCCACTGCACCTGAGTGTGTGTCTGCAGGTAACTCCACTGCACCTGAGTGTGTGTCTACAGGTATAACCACTGCACCTGAGTGTGTGTCTACAGGTGTAACTCCCCTGCACCTGAGTGTGTCTACAGGTATAACCACTGCACCTGAGTGTGTGTCTACAGGTGTAACCACTGCACCTGAGTGTGTGTCTGCAGGTAACTCCACTGCACCTGAGTGTGTGTCTGCAGGTATACCACTGCACCTGAGTGTGTGTCTGCAGGTATTACCACTGCACCTGAGTGTGTGTCTGCAGGTAACTCCACTGCACCTGAGTGTGTGTGTGCAGGTAACTCCACTGCACCTGAGTGTGTGTCTGCAGGTAACTCCACTGCACCTGAGTGTGTGTGTGCAGGTAACTCCCCTGCACCTGAGTGTGTCTGCAGGTAACTCCACTGCACCTGAGTGTGTGTGCAGGTAACTCCCTGCACCTGAGTGTGTGTGCAGGTAACCCCACTGCACCTGAGTGTGTGTGCAGGTAACTCCACTGCACCTGAGTGTGTGTCTGCAGGTAACTCCACTGCACCTGAGTGTGTGTCTGCAGGTAACTCCACTGCACCTGAGTGTGTGTCTGCAGGTAACTCCACTGTACCTGAGTGTGTGTCTACAGGTATAACCACTGCACCTGAGTGTGTGTCTGCAGGTAACTCCACTGCACCTGAGTGTGTGTCTGCAGGTAACTCCACTGCACCTGAGTGTGTGTCTGCAGGTAACTCCACTGCACCTGAGTGTGTGTCTGCAGGTAACTCCACTGCACCTGAGTGTGTGTGCAGGTAACTCCACTGCACCTGAGTGTGTGTGTGCAGGTAACTGCACTGCACCTGAGTGTGTGTCTGCAGGTAACCCCACTGCACCTGAGTGTGTGTTGCAGGTAACTCCCTGCACCTGAGTGTGTGTCTGCAGGTAACTCCACTGCACCTGAGTTGGTGTGACTGCAGGTAACCCCACTGCACCTGAGTGTGTGTCTGCAGGTAACTCCACTGCACCTGAGTGTGTGTGCAGGTAACTCCACTGCACCTGAGTGTGTGTGTGCAGGTAACCCCACTAAACCTGAGTGTGTATCCAGACAGTCCCCCCATCTCCATTTCCTCACACCATTAAGAGCAAAGACCAGGGACCGTGGCGGTCGCAGTGGCTCAAGCCTGTAAGCATGACTGGGCATTCTGAATGAGAGAAAAAGGAAGAAATGGGTACAAAAAAAGCTGACAGTGCAGCGTAGGGGTGAGGAAACTGGGTTTGTCCCAGTTCACGCAACGTGAAGAGCCACTTCCCATCACACCTCCCGTTTCCTGTTCCGAGGAAAATGTATCTGTGTAAAATGTAAATCTGACTGCCCTAACATGAACAGGGACATCCACTATGAGGTTCTGGAGTCCGAGGGTTGAGTTTTTCTTTTACACACACACACACACACACACACACACACACACACACACACACACACACACACACACTCACACACACACACACACACACACACACACAGATGAAAGGGGCACACCTGGCATTCGTGGTTTTGAGATTACTCATCCTTCGCTGCATGTGTAACTCCACGGGGGAGAAAAACCGCCATTGAGAACGGCGGGCTGCTTGAACTACAAAGCGGGCCGGGGGCTGTGCGTGACTCAGAGGCCCTTTGAAGCCCGGCTCTGTCGGGCAGGGAGTATCCCGGCCAGGCCGGGTTTGGGTTACACACCCCACAGGCCTGGCTCCGCTGGGGCCTCTCTCTGTGAAAACAGAGCCGTTGGGGAGTCCCTGTGACTCACCGCACCCCTGACACCCACCCCCCACCCGCCTCAGGGCAGTCCAAGCTCGCCACCCTCCCCCTCCCCTGCCCCCATTTTCTTCCTCTCATTCCTACTGGACTAAAGGGGAGCCACACCACCCTGTGATGCGTTTCTCCTCGCCTGTGACTGACACCTGTCTCCGGCACTAAAACTTAGGCTCCACAACAAAGTTCACATCACAGCGTACCACCACTGTGCAGGCCGAGAGCATGTGGGGTGGGTGCTTGGGCGGGCTCCTTTTCCCCGCTCGGGGACAATCTGGCTGGCATCGCGACAGAAACTTGTGCCAAGTTGGTTCTAACAGGGAAACCGCAAGGGTTGCTGGGCGGCTCGTCCTGGTACAACGCTGGCCCTCGATTTGGTGAAAACCAGTATATCGCCACCGGATATCCAACCCTTGAACGTGCCAGTTCCAACACGGTCAAAAGCAACGTCTCTGGTCAGTCGGGCTTCCCGAATGTTCTAGTGCCAAACTCGCTGTGAACCAGGGGGTCAGCGAAACAAGCAACCTCACACCCCCTCCGGTGTCACTCACCCACGCATCGCACCCAGCGTGGGACATGAACACCAGCCACCAGCCCAAATGCTGCAAAATTTGACCTGTGGCCGGCTGGACAGTTCATCTACTCTACCAGCCCCTTTGGCAGGCAACCACCCAGCACCCGGAGGTCCTGTTCGACTCTAAATATTTTGATTTTGGGATGCACCAGCCACCATGGGTTTAATACTCATGGTACACTGGAGAGACCTTCAGTAGGGAAAGGCGTGGTGCCAACGATGGGACCGTCCCAGAAGGAAAGCAGCTCAGAGCCGCAGTGTGGTGAAGGTACGGGACGTGTGGCAGAAACGGCAGGGCCAAATTAAACACTGTGCCCAGCTTTCCCGCTCGTGGCCTGTCAACAACCCCCCCCCACCCCCCGCCCCCAACGGCCCAGACAGGAAGTTGATCTGCGTCTCGCTCACAAACACAGGAACGCAGAAAATGAGGTCCATTCTTTGAACCCAGACCCAAAAAATGAAAATCCCACGGACCCCGTGGTTCCGCAGGGAATTCTCGCCGCGCGGCGTTTCTGTTTTTCCCGCTCGCTGAGGGGAGAGCGGAGACTCGCAGCGCATTGTCCTTAAACGAGAAAAAAAGAGCCCACACTGAGAGCTGGACTGGGCATCTCAAAGGCGCCCCCTGCCCCCCCCCCGGGCCTCCTCCCACACAGCAGCCCGTGTGACAGCGCTCCGTGTCAGACGCCGTGTCGAGGGGCACAGGCCCGGGCTGGAGCTCAGACTCTGAGGCGCTGAGATCACACACGACTGCTTGGACTCAAAGATCAAACAAAAAAAAGCGTTTTCATGGCAGCAGGGCTCCCCAGCACTCCTCAGTAAGACACACACAGTCTTGCACGCCCTCTCACATCCTCCATCTCACATGCCCTGTCTGCATGTCTGGGTGGAGTAGAAACATGATGTCAGGGATCTCAGGGCTTCCATGGAAACGGGCGATTTTGGAGAAGCCGAATTCCATTACAGTCTCTGCTGCGTTCTGTGCCACCCTCGCCCCGCTGGCATGGCGCTCTCGTCCCGTTGGCACAAAACCCTCGCCCCGCTGGCACCCCGCCCTCGCCCCGCAGCCTGGCCCGTTACAGCTCCCAATGTTCATGAACCCATCAGATGACCACACCCCAAAACCCAATCACACCCAAAACCCGATCACACCCAATACCCAATCACACCCCAAAACCCAATCAATCACACCCAAAACCCAATCACACCCCAAAACCCGATCACACCCAAAACCCGATCACACCCAAACCCAATCACACCAAACCATCACACCCAAACCCAATCACACCCAAAACCCAATCACACCCAAAACCCAATCACACCCCCAAAACCCAATCACACCCAAAACCCAATCACACCCAAAACCCAATCACACCCAAAACCCAATCACACCCAAAACCCAATCACACCCCAAAACCCGATCACACCCAAAACCCGATCACACCCCAAAACCCAATCACACCCAAAACCCAATCACACCCAAAACCCAATCACACCCAAAACCCGATCACACCCAAAACCCAATCACACCCAAAACCCAATCACACCCAAAACCCAATCACACCCAAAACCCAATCACACCAAACCCATCACACCCAAACCCGATCACACCCAAAACCCAATCACACCCAAACCATCACACCAACCAATCACACCCAAAACCCGATCACACCCAAAACCCAATCACACCCAAAACCCAATCACACCCAAAACCCGATCATACCCCAAAACCCAATCACACCCCAAAACCCAATCACACCCCAAAACCCAATCACACCCCAAAACCCAATCACACCCAAAACCTGATCACACCCAAAACCCAATCACACCCAAAACCCAATCACACCCAAAACCCAATCACACCCAAAACCCAATCACACCCAAAACCCGATCACACCCAAAACCCGATCACACCCAAAACCGCATGCTGACACTCGGCCCTAGAACACACACGTGCACCGTGCGAAACGAGGGCCAGCCCCCGTTCAGAATCAGCTTCAGTTCAATACGCTGATGAAGGCCAGTCCCGGATCAGAGTCAACTTTCAGTTCATCGCGCTGATGGGGATGCCCCACCTGAACAGAGTCAATCAACGCGCATCTCTGGGACTGCAGCACACGGGCAGAATCCAGCCCTGACGAGCCCTGCCTGTCCCGAGGGACGGACACGAGGAGGAGCGCCAGACGAGAAGCACCGAGGCACAGACGCTGAAAGAAGCGCATGCTCTGTGTGCGCGTAGAACGCGCCTGCACGCGTACGGGTGCGAGCGAGGCCCAGCACACGTGCGCGTGCCGTCGACCTTCCGAGCCATACCCGCGGCGGCCAGCCGTCGTGAGGGGGGGGGGGGGTTGGCGTGTGGAGCAGACGCGGTGAGGCGGGAGGGGGGGGGGATGTGGAGCAGACGCGGCGTGTGAGGGGGGGCGGCGTGTGGCGGGTGGAGGCGGGCGTGTGGAGCAGACTCAGTGTGAGGCGGGAGGGCAGGAGGGCGGGGGGGTCGTGTGGAGCAGACACAGTGTGAGGGAGGGGGGGCGTATGGAGCAGACTCAGTGTGAGGCGGGAGGGCAGGAGGGTGGGGGGGTCATCTGGAGCAAACGCGGTGTGAGGCGGGAGGATGGTAGGACAGGATGGCCCACACACACGCTCCCCTCCTGCACGTGTCGGGGTGCGGCCCAGCTGCGGAGCCCCTGCCTCGGGGGGGTGGGGGGGTGGGGGGGGGGGGGATGACATCACAAACACGGCCCTTTCTTTGCCATCGGCCTGGTTCCTCCCTGGCAGACGCCCCCGGTCCAGGGCAGAACACATTCCTCCCATTCCTCACGTCACCCACCTCTTCCACACAGCTGGGCGTGATTCACAGAAACATCCCAGCTCAGCCCCCAGCCCCAGAATGCAGCCCTGGAGCGCTGCAGCACATCTAAGAGTGAGCCCACCTGCACGCTGCGCTCCAGCCCAATTCCTCACACACTGCGTCAGGGGCTTTCCAAACCCTCCCACTCCACTTAACTAGGGACCGACTCACCGCCTATTCAGCTGTAGCCTGGTATGCGTTAAAATATGTGAACGTTTGTTTTCTTCAGCATAATTTTGAGTACGCTAACTGTTGCAGCACACTTAACGAGTGGTGATTAATTTTACTTGTGTGAATCAATGGAAAGTGTTTTACAGGCAAAGGAGTTTGTATTCCAGGCGTGCTATCTCATCCCACACAAGGCCAGGGGGTAATGGCCAAAAATTAGAGAGCCCCTGTCCTACACCACATGGGCACACCCCAGCTGGCTCACTTAACCCTTTGAAGAGTAGGTTTTTTGGAATGTTTTTAGAACTCCGTTCTGGAACTCCATTGCTCTCAATTTCCAGTAGTGATTGTAACATCAGCATTAGAATGTCCATTTCAAAACACTCCCAATCACACATTGGTGATCTGACCAGGAGGAGGTTACATACCATAACACAACATAATAATGAGAACAGGCCATTCGGCCAAACAATGCTCGCCATTTTCCTGACTAAATAGTACCCAGTGCTCTGATTACCTACAGACTAGATAGTATCTATCTAACACTGTATCAAGCCTGGTCTTGAAAACCCCCAGGTTCATGAGGGTCAGTAGGTAAGTGTCACTGAAAGAGACGGACTGAAATAGAGAACAGCCGGCCAATCAACAGAGGCCTTAATGTCATACCGCAGTTGCCCGGTGCAGTTACTATACAAAACACTTGAACGTGCTGCATCTAACCAACTCCCTGCTTTCTTCTCTCAGAACAATCTGCTTGATCCCCACCAGTCTGGTTTCAGGCCTGGCCACTCGACCAAGACTGCACTCCTCTCGGTCAGTGAGTCACTCCATGCCGCACGAGCAGCCTCCCTCTCCTCTGTCCTGATTCTTCTAGACCTCTCCGCTGCATTTGACACTGTGGAGCACTCTATCCTCCTGTCCTCCCTGGCAGCAACAGGTTGCCTGGGCGGGTAAGGTATCACCACCCCGTCCCCTCGCCACCGGAGTTCCCCAGGGCTCAGTCCTCGGTCCCCTTCTCTTCTCCTTGTACACCAGATCCCTTGGCCCTGTAATATCTGCCCATGGCTTGTCCTATCACTCCTATGCCGACAACACGCAACTCTTTCTCTCCTTCTCTCCATCGGACACAGAGGTCCCTGCCCGCATCTCCGCTTGCCTGAGGGACATACAGAGCTGGATGGACAATCACCACCTGAAGCTCAACCCGGGAAAGACGGAGCTAATCTTTATTCCTGCTCTATCCTCTCCCCTCCTCGACTTTTCCATTTCCCTAGGGGACACCTTAGTGACATCATCACCCTGTGCCAAGAATCTCGGAGTGGTGATGGACAACAGGCTGTCCCTCTCCAAGAACATTGCAGCAGTAAGCCAGGCATGCAGATTTTTCCTGTATAACATCCGCAGAATCCGCCCCTTTCTCACCACCTACTCAACCCAGCTCCGGGTCCAAGCAATGGTTCTATCCCGCCTGGACTACTGCAACTCTCTTCTGGCTGGACTACCGGCATCTGCCACCAGACCCCTGCAATTCATTCAGAATGCTGCGGCTCGTCTGGTCTTCAACCTCCCCAGACACTCCCACATCACTCCCCTGCTCACTACCCTCCACTGGCTGCCTGTTATAGCTTGCATCAAATTTAAAACATTGGTCCTAGCATACCAGGCAGTCCAGGGATCAGCCCCAGCATACCTCCACAAGATATTCAAACCCTACATGCCAGCCAGATCCCTCCGTTCTGCTACCTCAGGAAGCCTAGCACCTCCCCCTCTTCGCACCTGTACTTCCAGAACACGTCTCCTGTCTGTTCTGGCCCCACGATGGTGGAATGACCTCCCCGTGGAGGTCAGAACAGCTGAGACACTGACCCACTTCAAACGACGACTGAAGACTCACCTCTTCAGGCTGCACCTCTCCCCATCCCTCCCTACCCCCCTGTAAATGACTGTAAGCTTAGGGTTGTAACTAGGCAGCTGTTTCGTAGGTGACTTAGGTGCATTAACTGTCTTAACTACTGCTTGTATTTTTTCCATAGACTGCGTTGTTGCCGTTCTCGTTGTTAGTGTTAATCAGTTTAACCTTCAGGGTCCAAGTTGAACTATGCAGTTGTTCCCTGCACTTGGACCGGTACTTCTCTCTAGGGGTTTCGTCATACTTGTTCCTGGTTATGGTTATACACTTTGTTGTACGTCGCTCTGGATAAGAGCGTCTGCCAAATGCCTGTAATGTAATGTAAAGTTACTGGGCGCCCACACGTCCTGCAATGCGCGGAACACGGCTGTGAAGGAACCGCCCCTCAGTCCTTCTCACCCGCTGACACAACTATTTTTATCCTGACACAATTATTTTTCATTCTGAAGAATCATTTGCTTCCTTTTTTCTGGTTATGCGTTTCACTTGTATTAGAGGATGTGTGGGTGTGGGAGCATGGGAAAGAGAAGGAGAGAGAGAAGACAAACTCATCTGCAACTTGAGGAGAAGGAGTGGAGAAGTTAAGTTAGGGCTTAGGTTCTCTGCACCATCTTTCTCTCCCTCTACCACCCCCTCCCTCTCTCACTCTACAACCCTCTTTCTCTTTCTCTACCACCCTCTCTATATCTCCCACTCCCTCTATCAACCACTCCCTCTCTCCCTCTACCACTCTCTTTCTCTTCCTCTACCACCCTCTCTATATCTCCCACTCCCTCTACCAACCACTCCCTCTCTCCCTCTACCACTCTCTATTCTCCCTCCTCTACCAACCACTCCCTCTCTCCCTCTACCACTCTCTTTCTCTTCCTCTACCACCCTCTCTCTCTCCCTCTACCAACTCCTCTTTCTCTCCCTCTACCACCTCCTCCCTCTCTCCCTCTACCACCTCCTCCCTCTATCCCTCTACCACCCCCTCCCTCTCTCCCTCTACCACTCTCTCTTTCTTCCTCTACCACCTCCTCCCTCTCTCCCTCTACCACCCTCTCTCTCTCTCCCTATACCACATCCTCCCTCTCTCCCTCTACCACCCCCTCCCTCTCTCCCTCCACCAGCCTCTCTTTCTCTCCCTCCCTGGCCCTCCTTTGTTATTCTCAGATCATTTAATTTTTCCCTCCCCCCCACACACCCACATTCCACACAAATCTCAAAATAGATATGGTGAAATGCAAAGAACTAACAAGTGAATACGTGGAGAAAAAAATATCAGTGTCAGCTTGAGGGCATGGGGTGAACTTCCTTTTCTTCTTAAATAAGGAGGGATTTCTTTGAAATAACAGTGACTGCAGCACATCTGCATGTGAGTCTGAGTATATGTTTGTATCTGGGTTATTTGTGTGTGTCTGAGTGAGGGTGTGTGTGAGTTCGAGGGCGGGTGTGTACGGCTAACAAAAGTACAGGTATGTGCATTTGTGTTTGTGTGTGTGTGTGTGTGTTTGCATGTAGCATGAGTGTTTTTGGAGCGAGAGTCAGTGGGTATGTGTGTGTCTGTGTGTGTGTGTGTGTGTGTGTACACATATGTGCATATGCATTGTGTGTCCACAGGGTGTGTGAGTTTGTGTGCTAGGGCTGCATAACAGAAAAATACATGACAACAATAAAACAATAAAAGAAACTTTATGACGAATCTAAAGAAAGGCCTAATTCCCTCCCTTTTTAAAAAAAACAATGAAATCAGTGTGTGAGCTATGTGTGCTTCCTCATGCTGGAATCACGGAATTTTCTGAGGATAAAATGAACCCGCCTTTCCCCTCAGCGTCTGGCTGCGTCTGTCGATGCCTCGCAGATAACATCCTCGGTGTATGATTTATCTAACAAAGCCACAACTCAGGCAGAGCCCAAAGATATTATTAACAGGTTCTATTAATACATCAGACACGCCATTCGCTTCTGCAAGGAATCTGACAAGCATTTTCAACAACACCGGTGCACGCCAGTACAAAAACAACTTGACATGGTCAGGTATTCAACTCAATCAAAACATCTCTATTTTTACTGATACTTCAGTTTTAAAACTTAACTGTGGTTAAAGTAGCAAAAATGTCAAGCACATTATTGTCAATAAGCTACTATTTACTTAATAATACTATACTTAATAAACTGGATAGCTTGCTAGCTTTAAATATGAGTTTAAGAACTAGGTAGCTAGCTAGCTATACTTCATCTACTTGTCATTCCATGCTAACTTTAGCTACGTAATTTAAGGAATGGTTGAGAGCAGCATTAGTTTTGCATTAGTAATATCGGGTAACGTTCACAGGATGGCAACCTGCATTTCTAATTAAGTTAGTTAACTTGCCAAGTATTTTGTAACAAGATAGCTAGCTACCTCTCGTACAAGTGTTTCCTAGATCAGATCACAAAATCAGACAGTTCGTTGTTTTCAACATTTGCTGAAATCAACTTAAAAAATAATTGTTGCTATTGTTGTGTATGTCTGGAGAGCCCTGTCAATTAATATGTTTCCAACTTTTGTACAAACACAATAACATAATTCTGTACTTTGATAATTAGTAAAGACACTGCCCTAGTCGAAAGTGAACTGAACGTAAAAACCAATACACCTGCATGTTCCGAATGCAGCAAACACTTTTCCTACATTTTACATTTGTTTTCTCCGCATAAAAATGGCAGACTCTTCCCACACGGTAGGCTAAATCACTGCTAAATCGCATCAGCATTTGGAGACGGCTGTGTACAGTGGAGTTCTAGCAGCCCCCGAGGGCTTGGGAACGCGTCACAGCGCTGTTCTTCGAAAACAACATCTGCTCGGCGCAAATAAAAGAGGCTAACTGGGCTCTGTGAGGCGCGTGAGAGTAAATGAGAGTTTACAGAGTCACCGAACAAAACGCAAAAGATCCTCTCTGTCCGCGCGCCCCGCCCTCTGTGTCTCCAAAGTGCGCTGAAAGGCCTGGTTCTCACAGAGTCATAGAAAGAGTAAAAAGGGGGGTGGGGTGGGGGGGGGGGGGTGACAGACGCAAGAAGCGATAAAACGCCGCGGGTCACCGGCTCACTCTGCGGTGACACATGAAAGGGCCGGGTGACCCGGCTGCGTTCTTACCGCATTTCACCGTACAGGTGTCATCACAATGCTAACGCACAGGGCCTATGAAAGAGCTGAGCCTGTGTGTGCAACGAGTCGCTCTCCTCTGATCTCAGTGACTCACGCACTGCACCCGAGTGTGTGTGTGTGTGTGTGTGTGTGTGTGTGTGTGTGTGTGAGTGTGTGTGTGTGTGTGTGTGTGTGTGTGTGTGAGTGTGCGTGTGCGTGTGCGTGTGCGTGTGCGTGTGCGTGAGTGTGTGAGTGTGCGTGTGTGTGCGGCAGCCCCCACGAGTTTGTGCGCATGTGGGAATTTCAATGTGCATGTGGGGTGTGTGTGTGTATGCGTGTGTATGTGCTTATGTTTGCGTGCATGTTCAGATGTTGACTGTGACTCTTACTGACCAACTGACTGCCTTTATCTGTACAGAAGTTTACATAATCTGACCTCGAGTTCTTTGATCTTCTCATCGGCAGTCTTCTGTTTCTCTATCAACTGCCGGTTGATGTCATCTTTAGACTGGAGGATGAACCTGAGGGAGAGGGGGAAGGGAGAGAAAGATCAGACAGGGGGAAGGGAAGGACACTCACTAGACACCACATACACCCTCCAGGAAGGGCCTGATGCAAACTTGGACAAAAATAGGCAAACGGATAAATACAGAACTCAAGTTCTCCTCTCAGTAGGGTTTATGACTCACATTGCACACGCTCATTGGTCTGATGACCAAAATACAAGACCGGCCTCCTTTAACGGCCTGCACCTCAAAGGACCCCAGTGTCCCCACACAGTGCTTCCAGGTGGCCAAAGACTACATCTCCCAGGAGCACCCAGGGGAATCGCCTCCATAAAAACCTGACTGTGTCAGTTGAGCGCTCAGACGGGAGGAATGTCCAGGGCTGGGTCGGAATGGGACACCGGCAGACCGCCGAGCTCCGGAACCTCACACTGAGATTCCGTTGTACCGGCTGAACTGCTCCCCCCCGCCAACCCCCTGACCTGACCATCTGTGGCAGGTGGCGGGTTGTCGAGGGCGTGGCCTCTGGGCCCGCCGAACCCAAAGCTTCTCGAGATGCGGGAGCCTTCCCGGCTGATGTCGAGCGCCAGAGCGCTGGCGTTGAGCGGGTGACGGACAGGTGGCCTTTGCTGCCGAGAGAGAGGAAACTCCCTGGCAACAATCAGCCCTGAACAATGCGAGCTCTGTTCTGGGCTCAAAGAACTGAAATGACAGGGAGAGAGAAAGAGCGCTAAAACAGGGCGAGAGAGAGAGCGGGAGAAAAGGGAGAGAGCGCAGGAAGAGGGCGAGACCAGGAGGGAAAGAACGGGGGAAAGAGAGATAGCAAGAAAATGAAAGAAAAAGGTGAAGAAACCATACAAAAACAAAAAGGCAAGAGCCAGAAAGAGAGTGAGGGAGTGCAGGAGAAACAGAGTGAGAGAGCGCTAGGCTGGGGCCTCTGGGTGCAGGTGAGAGGCTGGGAAAAACCGGGTGACACGAGGAAGAGTTGCGAGGAAGAGACGTGAGGATGAGACGTGAGGAACAGACGTGAGGAAGAGTCGTGAGGAAGAGACGTGAGGAAGAGTCGCGAGGATGAGACGTGAGGAAGAGACGTGAGGAAGAGACGCGAGGAAGAGACGTGAGGAAGAGTCGCTGGTTAGAAACCCTAAGCGGGAGCAGGTGGAACAGCAAACCAGAGCAGGTGGAACGGGACTGGGGGGGGGGAATCTACCGCCAAGCGCTCATTCCATACCAGGGATTCCAGACAGGAGGTGACCGTGTCAGGAACTGGTTTCCGGGGACGATGCGACCGCAATCTCGCGCTGGCTATTTTTAATCCACTGTTTGTTTTTCTTTTCTGTAATTTCCAGAGAAACGGCCAACCGCGTCAGAGCAGAGACTAACTGAGGATAAAGTGCTACACGTCTCTTTCAAAATCCGATGACTTTCAGGGTCCCTCCCTCCCTCCCTTCCTGTCAGTGCTCCACATCCCCCGTTACCCAATCTCCTGCTCCAAACTGTGCCCTCAGTGTGTTGCTTTTTCGTAAGTCTTACATTCAGGCTCCATAAAAACCTCCCCACAAAATGAATTAACACGACATGAAGGTGGAAAAACCGCCCGGAAATTCAAGGACGTACGTATACGTATCATTTACAGTAATACTTCCTATGATTGGTCTTTCATAAGAGCCATAGAATCCCTTCATAAGCACTACATAGCACCAAACAGGCATACGTAAATGCTCAGGTCAGCAAATACAAATAAGCACACGGTGTACATCGCTTGGTATATCATGGTAGTGTCACATGCTGTACCAGTGATGACATAACACGCTATGCCTATTTGCAGCTATAATGACATGAGGATTCATGAATGTTTATGTAATGCTTATCAAGGTGCCACGTACTGTTTATGAAGACATTCCACAGGTGTTAGAAAGGGTTTTCCATTTAACTAGAATTTCAGGCCCAAACTCGGGTCTCACACAGTAGTGAGGGTTTTCAAGGCCCGGTGGGCCTGTGTGTAGGACGCAGTCCTGTTTGGGCCATGAGGTGCGGCATTCAAGAAACCGGGCTCATCATCGGAATGTTTTCTGAGTCCGTTTCCACGGCTGAGCGGCTAGAAAATGGCTAATGGAATACGGCACACACAAGCTGTCCGAGTCACTCGGGACAGCGAGCCCCTGCCGGGCCAACGCAACCCAACACAACGCAGCCCAGCGCAACCCAACACAACGCAACCCAACACAACGCAACCCAACACAATGCAACCCAACCCAACGCAACCCAACACAATGCAACCCAACACAACGCAACCCAACACAACGCAACCCAACTCAACGCAACCCAACACAACGCAACCCAACACAATGCAACCCAACACAATGCAACCCAACACAATGCAACCCAACACAACGCAACCCAACACAATGCAACCCAACACAACGCAACCCAACACAATGCAACCCAACGCAACCCAACACAATGCAACCCAACGCAATGCAACCCAACGCAATGCAACGGAATAATGAGTGCCGCAGTGTACCGCTGACGATGCGTCACTTAAAGTCGCTACAAATGCCTCTCTCGTGTTTCTGGAGAATGTTCCCTTACTGCATGCCCCAGGAGATTCAGCTGCTAATCGATGAAAATTATACGGATGGCGACAAAGTACCTTGGTGGATCATGGAACTCGCTCTGGCATCTTGGTAACCTGGGCAACAACTTTGCTTAGCACTCTGATCCTTTGTTACCACTGCAGTTCCCATAAGGCTACTGTGGCAATGTCAAGTACATCTGAGGAAGTTAGGTATGGTTTATCTGGCAAACAGTTGACGAGCTATTCCTTTTGATATTCTACCTGACAAGTGAGTGTTTGTTTCCATGGGGATGAGCTGTGCAAAAGACTACAAAAATGCTCAGATATCAATAACAAAGAAGAAGAATGAAATGCAGAAGACGGATGACGAACAAGGAAATAGTGTCGGTCCGACATTTACCTTAAATACTTATTTTTCCTTTTGAAGTGCTTTTCGTGAGGATCTTCATCATTTTTATTGGGAGAATAATTCTATACTATCGTTGTCTTTTTGCTCATTGTCAGCAATTAACGTTTTATTAGCAACCAAGATTACAGGGTGGGCTTTTAAAGCACAGCTTCCCTGATTCAGTACAAACACACTTGCATACCAATCCATGTAGTAAATATAAGTCTCGTTGATATAGCATGGGGGCTGGGGGCCGCGTTGCTTGGTGGTTGTGGGGGGGGTGGGGGTGGCATTCAGTAGCCCTGTCACTCAAACAGTGCCAGGGATGAATGATGTAGCCTCTAAATGGGGACATGTCTACACCGTCTGCACAAATTCTACACCTATATGAGACATGCTGACACACTCCAGCCAAACACCCATAGCCCCTCAGCTCACTCACTGACCCTAATAGTGTTTAACGGGACATGAGCTACTGACTAACCCACCAGGACCACACAATAGGGAAAAACACCACCCCCCCATGCACACCACACCGCACACAGGCACACCACCCCCCCATGCACACCACACCGCACACAGGCACACCACACCACCCCCCCATGCACACCACACCGCACACAGGCACATACGTGCACAGACACACACACACACACAGACACACACACACACACACACACACACACACACAGACACACACAGACACACACAGACACACACACACACACACACACACACACACACACACACACACACACACACAGATACCTGTTTACTGCTGAAGCACCTGACAGCTCTCTCTGTAGGATGCCCACACACGTCTCCCTGCATACTGCCCCCCCCACTCCACTCCACTCCACTCCACTCCACCCCGCCACCCACCTTAGATCAGTGTCCTGTACTCCTGACCACCCAGAGAAAAAAGACCCGGAGAGACTGACAGGGGGAGCCAGAGTGCAGAGAAGGGGGGGGGGGGATTCCCAGAGACACAGAGCGTTAATAATGGCCACCGAGCGTGCAGGAGCGGGACCGCGAGGGCCCTGCGGTGAGAAGGGGAACGGCGTCTCCGCGCGTCACATTCCGACGGAGACAGAAGCACCGCCCCCCTCAGCTTCTCTACGCCTCAAATGTCAGCGCGCCCCTGCACAGGGGGGCATGCGATCGGGCGGGGAGATTTACACCTCCCCCTGGGGGTGTGTGTGGGGGGGAAGTCCCAGCGGGAGTGCTGTGTCCTGCACTTCCTGCTCCTGAGCAAGCTGCATCATGGGCCAGGTGCACCTCTCCGCTCCCTTTCTCTCTCTCTCTCTCTTTCTCTCTCTCTTTCTCTCCCTACCTCCCCTTCGCTCTTCTGTTCCACAGCACCTGGCTGACACTCATCCTGACCCCCCCTCCCCCCAGAAGGCCTTCCTCTCCTCTCATTCCTCCAAGTTTCCCGCATCCAGCAACACCTGTGGAACCGGGGGGGTGCGGGGGGCAGGGGGCTGTCTAAATTAATGTGAGAGGAAACTCAACATCACCCCAAAAGAGGTGCATGTCACAGTTTTTTTAATCATTATTTTGGACCCCCCCACCATCCCTGGCTGCCTCTCTTCCAGGCAGGTCAGACAGTCAGACAGGCCCAAATAGCCCAGAGGGGGAAATGAATAGCACCCCTGGTATACATAACAAGTGTCTGTCCCAGAGCATGAGGTCAGCGAGGGGGAATCTGCTGGGGGCCACCAGCAGGACCATGCCGGGGGTGGGAGGGGTGGGGGGGTGGCGATTGGGGTGTGTTCCTGCTATTTATTCCACAAGAGATCAAACTGAAATGTACAGACAGACAGACAGACAGACAGGCAGCTGGCTTGCGCTAGCATTCCGTACCTGTGTTTGCCAAGGGCTCTTTGCACACACACGCACACATACACACACACGCACGCACGCTTACACACACACACTCGCACACGCGCACTCTCACGTCGCGAAGAACGCACGCACTCCTTTGCGAGAAGCTCTGGTCATTGTCCCGCTTCCGTTCTTCAACTACCTGATGAGATTCCCAGCTGCTGGAACAACGCACTTCCACATCGCCATGGAAACAGCCCATTGTTGGACCAATGACACATAGGGTGAGAAGTTTGTCAGGAAGCACCAGACAGGGCCACACACACATGTTCCAGGAAGAAAGCTGCAAAGGCAAGTCCAGCTGACCCACCGACACAGGCCCCGGATTCATTTTAAATGCCACCCACAACAAACTAGTCAAGAAAACACAAGAAATGGGTCTTACAGACAAAGAGAATAGCGGTTGCATCACCATACTAAGACCCTTAACCTCTGTGAACACAATGTCAAGGCTAAACGGCACCGGGAATGGAAACACGACTCCCAAAACATAGGAGTCATTTGTGAGTCACTTCCACTTGAATCAAGCATGTTGTGCTGACTAGAATCCCCCCGCAGAACGGCTCAAGCAGCTATGCACAGAGAAGCGTTTCTCATCTCCGGTCAGCCTCTGACAAAACGATGCGGACGACCCGCTTCTCAAGCGCTCCAGTTTTTAGAGATCCCCGTCGGAGGCCTACCCACAGGGGACGTCCCCCTCGGTGCCCCCGATAAGCCGGCCTCTTCGTGCACCCCCAGCCTCCGAGGCCTGGCACCCTTCCCCACGCGACGCGGAGGAGTAGGAATGCCCCCCTCCCCGCTCCAGCGGCCGAGACTGGCAGCTCCCGGAATAGCCGCTGCGTGACGATGACTGCACGCTGCTATTTATGCGCCAGGGGGCTGGCACGCCAGGGCTGGCACGCAGGGGCTGGCACGGAGGGGCTGGCACGGAGGGGCAGGGCAGGCAGGGCATCAGCGGCGAGCGAGCACGCTCCGCTCAAACTGCGCTTGCTGACATCACCGTAGACCCGCTGAACCATCCAGACGGCTGAGCTACCCCGCGCGCGTGCCTTCCGTGCGTGTCTGCCGTACTACTCCGGGACAGGGGTGTTGGCAGACGGCAGCCCTGCCCCGGAGGACCGCGGGGCCTGGCAGACATGGTGTACCCGGCAGGATTCTGTGTTGACACCCCTATTTCTAGGACGCTTCACTCAGGGGCGGTTTTTGGGGCTGTGCGAGAGGCGCTGTGGCCTGCCGGCGTTCGTTACGCACCGCGGCCGAGGACAGAACACCCGCCGCCGCCGACACCGTCCCAGGTCAAGCGTGAGGTCATGAGGTCACTGTCCCAGGTCACGAGATCTGTGACAATATTCATGAGACCTCAGCAATATTTGTGAGATCCAAGAATATTCGTGAGATCCAAGGTCTGTGAGAATATTCAAGAACCCTGGGAGAATATTCGTGAGATCAGTGAGAATATTTGTGAGGCCTGTGCGAACGTTTGTGAGATCCAAAAAGCTGGAACACTTCGCCCTGAATGGGACAGAAAGGCATTTTTCCGCGCGGCTGAACTCACATGCGGCCGATGCCCTCGTACATGCGTGTGGTGTTGGGCAGCGTGGCGATCTCGGCGTTGGTCAGGTTAGCGTGCTTCTTCACGCGGCTGAGCTGCTCGATCTGCAGGTCAGCCAGCTTTGCCTTCTGCTGCGTGTCGATCATCTTCGCCTGCAGCTCCGCGAAGGCCTGTCAAGAGCACCACCGCCAGCGTCAAATTTATCCAGCGCACTACAACAGAAAGCCTTGCATGTCTGGGCTAACACACCCTTTTGACTATTACATTACACCGACATTACATTACATTTTAGCAGATGCTCTTATCCAGAGTGACTTTCACAGATTTTACATAGCATTTACATTGCATCCATTTATACAGCTGGATATACCATACAGACAATGCAGGTTAAGTACCTTGCTCAAGGGTGTCCTACCTGGGAATCGAACCAATGACCTTTTAGTTTACAAGACCAGCTCCTTACCAATTATACTACACTGCCACCCCCGACTATCACCTTTGGTAGTCAAAACGAGCATTGCTGTGCAATTATTTAAATTTGTGTCAGTAGCACATATTAACGCGCATCAGAATATCATAAAGGTTTTTTTTTTCTTGCCATACATACGAGACCTGGAGCTTCTTGGTAGAATGCCTTTTTTTCTGTATGGCTTAATTACTGTTGCTTGAAAATGAAATCTAATTGGCAGGTATGGTTGGTGGGGGGGGGGGGATTGCTAATACACCAATGGAGATTATGGATAAAATCTGTCAGACAAAAAAAATTAAACTTCATCACAAAAACCAAATTGTACCAGTATATCAAAATCCTCAATGATATCATGGTCTTAGAAAGGAGGCATATTTGGCAAGGTGTCAGTAATGCGATCAGACAAGCAGCTGGTGGGACAGGGAAATCAAGGCCAACTATGCCCTCCCCGAGTCCCTGGGTGATGCTATGCCCAAATACGCACTGCCAGCGAAAATCTGCACCGTCACGGCCGTCACAATTCAGCTCGTCAATACACTGAGCATGAAGGTTTTAGCTGGACGTGACATCAACCCAACGACAGTCTTTAAATTAAATATCATAGAGGCGCATGATACAAAACGAAGTGCTTTACGATTATTGTTATTTCTCTGTTTGCCTACCCGGGCATGTAACGTTAAATTACTTAAACTAAACTGTTAAGCATCAAATCTTCGCATTTCACGAAAAAATATTATTTACAGGCATTATTCTAAATGGTTTTGGCGTTTTAACCAGCTTCACCGAATTCATATGGCACAACAATGATCACAAAAAAATTAGATTTTAACGTCTCATGTGTGCAGCAGTGCGTCATTTTGATCGGTTTCATTAAAGTGATGATCAGCTAGTGGGGATCAGCTAGTTATACTACGTTAGCTAAATAGCATTCTCTGGAACCTGGAGGTCAGTTTTCTTGCGCATTTTCTATAATAAGTCAGCAGAAATATGTGCTTTCGATGTCTCAGGGATCAAACCTGTTGTGCTAGGTTAACAAAGTGTTGTCAACTTGCCACCATCAACTGTACCTCTCGAGAAACAGCAAATCTAATACAGAGCCTTAACTAGCTAACACCAAACCAGCTAGCCTACTTATTGATGAAGAAGCAAATTAACAAGATAAAAGATTCAAGACACCAACCCCTCACTAATGAACGGATTCGTAAATTTAGTGTTAAATACTGATGCTTTCAGGTAATATTCGCTAATGTGCTTTTCCTACAATGGATAAACCAGGAGGATAACCAACGTTGCTGATTTAGCCACCCAATGTGGTCGGTCAGCCACGCAGAGCATGCTTTTCAACATAGCAGTACTAGCTAGCTAACGCTACGACGTATACATATCCTTTCTCAAATCCCAAACCTCTGTGTATACTAAGTCATCGTGGTTTGCTAAGCTACTTCTGTACAAAGCGTTGAAAGAAATAAGTTACAAAAATCAGGAGACAGTGATCATTTACCTTTTTCAATTCTAGGTCTATGGGGGTCGCCATCTTTGAAAATGACCGCTTATGTATGAGTATGCGCAGTAGCATGAGCAGGTCGGGTGTGTGATTTGGAGGAAGTGTTTATGTTCAGTCTCCTTAAAGCGTGGCAATTTTCGATTGAGGTTTCGATTGTGTTAAGTATGTGTTGTGTTATGTATTGCACTTACATTTTAATTTTAGTTTTGTAAATAAATAAAAACGGACACCCTTTACAGGCATACATAATTTTGTGATACACATTATGTGACCCATACAATGTTGCCTGAAATATGATTAAATGCGGAATCAATCATGTGGGAAAATATTGATTATTATTATTATTATTATTATTATTATTATTATTATTATTATGATAATGATGAAAATGGAATCAACCAAATGGAATCCACAAATTATTTCAAATTATAAAATTATTTCAAAAAACATTGTGTTGCAAATATTAACATCCCTGTTTTCAATACTTTGCAAAACCTTCGTTTACAGAAATAACATTGCTGGGTCACCTATAGCCTATAGCACTTCAAAAGATTAGTGGATATATTGGGGGCAATCTTTGACCGTTCCTCCATATAAAATCTTTCAGGACTATCCAGATCCCTGAATCTGTGATTGTGAACTTCAATCAAAACCACACATTTTTTTGAATGGATTCAAGTCTGGAGACTGAAATGACCATTGTAAAATAGGAATTGTGTGGTCTTCTAATCTTTTTTTAGTTGGCTTTGAGATTTATGTCATGCCATTTTCTGCATTTTGCCTCCAGAGGTTACAGATGTGTATATTATTATTATTCTTCAAAAAATACATTTAATCTTGCAAAAGGAAAAAGTCTGCACAGATGCAAAATAACCCCTTTAATGTTGCTATATATAACTGACCACAATGGTGTTTTATTTTGCACCATTAAAGAGCTTATTTTTGCATCTGTGTTCTCCAGTATTTTTCCTTTTGCAATCTTACATTGTCCTTTATCTGAGAAGCACCGGATTGCCCTTTGATTGGTCGGTGCACGGTGACCTCCTTTTTGAATACATTTAATCTTATAAAATAAAACTGTTAATTGCTAAGGACAGTTTATCAGCCTTTTTTAAAAAACGTTTTTAACCATAAAATAAGGTCACTTAACACATTTGTGCACAGAAACAGGCCCTTTGTCCTGCTTGCGATTACTTTCTCCATAAAAACATTTCACTCCACATATGCAGAGATTAACTTAACACGTGCTTATGACTAGCAGCAACTGATATTGTTCTGACCTGTCATAACATCATACGACATATTTCACAAATGCTACTTAGCTTGCATACAGTATTTGTGGAGCAATAACCTTCATGTTTAGCACAGATAAAGAATTTTATGTCACACCTGCTGTGGCTCATTTTCCTGTTATGTCTGTCTTTCAGATTTCTTCACATCATATGACTGTATCTTCCCACAACTGCTTTTTTCCTGATACCCCAAGGGTACGACCATAAATAAGCAAGGTCTGTGTAATGGCTTATTTGTGTGTCTTCTTGCAGCTTTAGGAAATGATGTCATCCAATTAAGACAGTGACAGTGTTCTCTCAGCTTCCTCCTTTAGATTTGGCTCTAGTGGTGTTGTGAATGGAAGGGGTAACTGCCTTATGAAAACAAACAGCACCCGTAATGAGTATCTCCTGGGTACACTAACACCAGAAATATCTCTAGCCTACAGCTAAAGCATGGCTCTGTAGAGTATGGAGAAGGATGATGATGATGACGATGATGATGATTATTGTTGTTGTTAAAAATAATAATAACAAAAACTGCAATAATAATAATAATAATAATTATTATTATTATTATTATTATTATTATTATTATTATTATTATTATTATGTGGCATTCGGTCTGGTGGTGAACCGGACTGGTCTCAGCTGCGTCGGCTGGTGGAGAGAGCACACGCAGCTGGGTTGGGTTAGCTAATCAGCCCAGGTGCGTAAAGGTGTGTTCCTCACCACAGTTTGGGGTTGAAACCGGGAGCACACACTGAGAGGGCGAGTTTTTTAGTTTTGTTTCATTTTGTTTTGTTTTCCTGCACACTAAAAGACAAAAAAACTGGTCTGCTGAAAAGCTGGCCAGCAGATCCCAGCGGTGTGCTGAAAAGCAGTCGCAGGGTTTTACTTTCTTTACTATTTTAGTTTGTTGTTTTCGTTTATTGGTTTTGCCTGGAGCCTGTGAGGGGAAAGGGTGAAGGTGTCTGTTTATTTGATTTCTGTGTTGGTGTGAGTGCGCTCTCTCTACCTCCATGCAGCGACCAACGGTCCAGTCCCAGAACTGCCGCATCTCCCTCCCAGGGATATCACACCAGTGTGTGACTAATAATAATAATAATAACAATAATAATAATAATAACATGTGCATAATAGATGTCATTATCCAAAGCAACTTGCATGTGTTGAGCAAAAACATTTAACAAACAGCATTCCAAAAATGAAACATTTTGGTGGATCCGTAATGGTACAGTTTCCTGCCATGGTTCAGCTGTACTCCTACCCTTTGAAGGCAGGTCAGTATCAGTTATTACTTAACGGCACCAAGTGTCCGTCTTCACTTCAAGACAAAAGCATTCCTTCCCAGTGGAGAGAGGTGATGTCTGAGATGACAGTGTCCTCATCACCAGAGTGTGAGTAGTCATGCAGCGATTCAAACAGCATTGTGACACACATTCATAATCCATGTCACAGCCTTCTTGGTCATCAGATCTGAACCCAATCAAGCAATAATGGGACATTCTGCAGTGACACCCAAGAGCAATTTTCCACTTCCTTCAAATGAGATGATTGACTTGCGTGTGGAAGAGTACTGTCTCATTGTTTTACTGCAGAATTCCAGACGCTGGTTGAGTCGGTAACAATAGCGCATACAGCCTGTACTGTACATGCATTGTAAGGCGTCAAATGAAGTGAATTAACATTAGTGTTTCTGCTTTTGTGTTAAGGAAGTGTACACAGCTTTCATTTTGACATACTATCCATTCAAACAGCTGGATATAGGCTAAAGCAGTTCAGGTTTAAGTACTTTTGCACAAGGGTACAACAGCAGCATCTCACCTGAGATTTCAATCTGCAACCAACCTGGGCTGCAAATCCAGTCCCTTAATATTACACTGCCCCCCTAGTGACATGTGGCACTCTGGGGTTTTGTCTGCTGTGTGTGTGTGTGTGTGTGTGTGAGAGAGAGAGAGATAGAGAGAGATAGAGTGAGATGGATTGTTTTTGGGACCCATGTTTTTATGCTTATGCATGTGTCCTTTTGTTTGTTTTGGAGCTTGTATGTGCATGTCTGTTGCGTTTGGTCAGTTGTTTTTAGACATGTGGGTGCGTGTGAGAGGTGGGTTGTTTTTGGGCTTGTGTGTGAGTGTCTGTTGCGTCTGGTCAGTTGTTTTTAGACATGTGGGTGCGTGTGAGAGGTGGGTTGTTTTTGGGCTTGTGTGTGAGTGTCTGTTGCGTCTGGTCAGTTGTTTTTAGACATGTGGGTGCGTGTGAGAGGTGGGTTGTTTTTGGGTTTGTGTGTGTGTGTCTGTGCGTCTGGTCAGTTGTTTTTGGACACTGTCGTGGTGGGACGGTGTTGTGTAGTGTGGTGGTGTGTTTTGGACTGGGGTATGGTACATGTCTGTGTGTCGGGTCAGTTGTTTTTGGACCTTTGGGTGTGTGTGAGAGGTGGGTTGTTTTTGGGCTTGTATGTGTGTGTCTGTGCGTCTGGTCAGTTGTTTTTGGACCTGCGGGCGCGTGTTTGAGGTGGGTTGTTTTGGGATCGGTGTCCGTGGCATTTGCTCACAGCAGTTTCCCACACACGTTTTTCCTGAAACAACAGCACTTTTTATAAAACTCACTTATTAAGGGTACCAACAGCTGTCTAAAGATAATTCTGTACACTGTAATAACAGACAAAGTGCAAAGTTAGACACAAGAACCGTGGCTTCTGTGGTCAAAGTCTCACAAATTACAGCAAAAAAAAAAACATGACAGAGACAGAAGTTTCAGCCGTTCTGTCAGCTGAATGTGTTTAAATGTCTGAGTGTGGCTGTTGCTTTATTCTGGCAGGGGAAAGCAGAGAGGGTTACAGACAGACAGGTTGGACCACAGCATAGATAGTACCATGGCAGGGAATCAAACCCTCAACCGGGCGGGGGAGAGGGGCAACTTGTAAATGGTCAAGGAATCGGCTGCCTCACGGACTATGCCGTACACTTTGCCTGAAAGCCCAACTGTAACACAGGACTTTGACATCGGAACATGTCATAAGAAAGGTTTCAGCCTTTCAGTCTGTGTTGGTTCAGCTGCGTTCAGTTACTCTGAGGTACAATTACATTTCCCCACAGGTAAAAAAAAAAAGGTCCAGTTATGGTGGATTGTTATCTTGTTTACTCCTTCTGAGTCGCACGCAGCTGCAGCTGCGGCTGGCAGGAAGTGCTTCCTGAGAAGACTTCCTATCGGACAAGGGGAATGGGGTCTTACGGCATTGCCCCCTCCTGACGGCACAATTTGTTCTGGCAGTAACCCGCAGCAACAGGACTAGAATGGCTGAGTCAGCGAGGAGTCTTCAGTTTAATCAGCTCTTGGTATTTGTCACCTAAAACATCTGCCACAGTAAAGATGATCAGCAAAGTTCTGAGCTTTGTCTTTCAGCGCGTGTACTGCTGCCATGATAAGGTATGTGTTGGTCGTGGTCCTTATTACATCATTTCCTGTCTCACTTCACTCCAATCCATGATGTAATATCAACTTCCATGCAAGTTAACACCTTCGTTTACACACTGTAGATCTTGATGAAAATTACATAGTGACACAAACGCTGTTAAGTTTTCAGTTTAAAAAAAAGGTTTATTTTCCATTCAGGCATAATTTCACAAAACTTCAGTTTATTCGAAACATTAGTTTTGAGAAGCCAGACTGTTTTAAATTCACATTTTATAAGCTGAATTAGTTTAGCTTAACCTTTACATCACACAGCCCTTGACCAGTGGGACGGCAGAGATTACTTAAAGGCAGTTTTTAGTGGTAAAGCTAAGCATGGCTTTGTTTTGTTTTTATTTCATAACTCTGCCAGTCTGATATATATATATATGTTTTGCTTTGCCACAGATATAAACCACTGAATAGGAATTACTATCAATGCAAAAAAGCTTTCTTACAAAAAATCTAACCACTGGGTCACTTATGCCTTTACCATATTTAATCTGAATAAATATCAAGTTGGATTAACGGGTTTTCAATATAAAAATAGACAAGGACATGAATGTTAACTCAATGTTGAAGAACTGGCAGTACATTTTCAAAACAGGCTAAGCTAGTAGAAATCTGAATAAATACCACTATACCAGAACATAAATAAATAAATTAAAATACAGATGGTATAAATACATTTACAGGACATACAATGATGAAAATGTGTGGAAAAAAACAAACAAAAAAAATCAATCGTACTACACCCCAAACAAAGAACAAGTGGCTTTCTGCTATAAAAGCACCTTTGAAAGATACCATGTCCCTGTCAAAAATGTGATGAAGAGCTGAATTTAGCCTCCACATGCCACCCACACCACCAGAGAATTGTTCTCCCATTGTGACTTCGCTCAGTCCATCTTACCATTGAATCAGTTTTCTAGTTTCAGACAGACGTCTGTCTTAGTCGGCCGGCAAACTCGGCCCCCCCGCACCGCCTCCCCCCTTTCCGACGTCCCCCACCCGCCTCCAGTGTGTCTGTTCAGTCTGTAGGTCTGTCAGTCATTTTGCGGGGCGACAGTCACATGTGCCAGACACACTTGCTCTCTCCTTCTTCCCGAAAAAACGTGTGTTCCTCTTGGCACTTCTCCATTTTGTTTTTTTTTGGCATTTTTGAGGTAGAATTTCCATCTCCTTCAGGCTGAAACAGAGAACACGGTGGACAGGCCATGAAGGATCCAGCAGCGCACCAGTGCAGAAGGATTTTACTCTTAGTGGCAGCACAGTGTCTGAGGGTTATTTGAAAGAGGCCGTAGGGTCATGACCCCTGTTGCCATGGGGAACTCACCTTTCTCTCCTGCTCTTCAGTGGTGTGAGGTCATTCCCAATTTGACCTTTTCTTCGCTCTCGACGTCATAATCACCTTGTTTGTGGAACCTGAAACAACAGAGGATTTAGGCCCTCTGTCCTGGAACCTTTCCTACCAAGAAGGAAGAGGAGCTTCAAACGTTGAGTTTCAGACAAAACAATCAAAAACACTGGACCGCTCATGCTGGACCAATGACATGTAATACAAGACAGGCCCTACTGAAAATGACATGACAAGTGCACTCTCAGAAAAACAAGGATTCTTTGGCCTGTCTTCAGAGGGGAACCCTTTCTAGTTCTTTATGGAACCCTCTATGGTAGGTGTGAAAAGTGTGAAAGCTCTAAGAACAATTTTGTCTGACAAAGAACCCTTGAACTACACAGGGTTTGTCTATGGAGACACAGAGGGGCTTTTTGGAACCCTGTCTTCTGAGAGAGATGAATTTCTTCCATAAAAACTATCGAGGCTTTGTTTTTTTTTGTCCTTGCAAACAAAAAGAATGTAAAAAAAAGAATACTAGGCACAGTAGAGTAGCTGTGTGCACATCCAACCTGTTTTGAGGCCAGGTTCAGGATAAAAGTACATGTGAAGATTGAAGGAAAATGGATATCCGCACACTGCATTATTTATTGGGAGCTGTAATCCAGTGTGCGGATATCCATTTTCCTTCAAAAAAAGAATACTAGCGATCGTTTTTTTGGGTCAGGAACGGCTAGTTTTTTGGGCGAGGAACCGGGCGGCTGACCTGAGCGCCAGCAGAATGCCGATGATGGTGAGGCAGATTAAGGACAGCACCACAGCCACCACAGCCAGCGCCGTCGTCCGGTTGTAGCCGCCCTCCTCTTTGGAGACGGGCAAACTGAAGAGGTGACACCGTTCCCCGGAGAACCCCGCTAGACATCTACGGACGGGGAGAGAGAGAGAACAAGGGAAGGGGTTTAAAGCACGCGATACAGGCTTACAGGTCAGATGGGACAGAAAGAGATTGAGAGAAAGACAGAGAGAGAGGGAGAGAGAGAGAGAGGCAATAATTTGTGGGACTGAGCAGGAAAGGGAGAGATTGAGAATGAGAAAGTGGAGTGTGGAGCATGGTACAGGTGAGACTACAGACAATACAGGGAGAAAAGGAACATACTGGTTTTATTAATTAACCACACCACTGGTGTCATTGTTATTGCGGTTCTAGGGTTTGACAAAATGACTTCCTGTTTTGCATTTATTTCTCATTCAGCATTTTTTGGGGGGCTGGGGGGGCTGGCAGAATATAGCTGTAGTATATCATACCAATAATAAAGCACTACGTCTCAGCTGGAAACAAACTGAGAAGGTAGTAAATGGGCCTGGAGACCGCAAATGCTGGCAAATGAGGAGTCATTACAAAGGGTTGGATATTTAATCCCTTTATGGTGGGGAGTGTGTGACAGTGAGCGATATGAAGCCAGACACACTTTCAGAGGACGGGCTGGGCCAACACAAGCATCGAACCCGAGGTGCATTCATAGCAGAGCTAGCCAGTCCAAGACATGTCTCTCAGCCGACTAAGGGAAAGGGTTATTTTTATATTATCCCCCCCCCCCCTTCCTTCTACTTGCCCCTAAGAGCCCCCCACCCCCCGGGGGCCTCTGAAGAGTAAACAGCCTGAGCTGCAGTCTGTGCGAACCTGAAGATCCAGCAGTTGACTGGTGCATTATGGGAAGGTCTCACTTCTGCTCCGTGTTTAAAGTAGCCTATACACCTGCAGTTTCCAAACTTCCCAAAAGCCTAATACCCACTCCATGGGTGAGTACACTTTCTGCAAAACACACCTCATTAAAATGCACCTTAAGATTTCCAAAGATGAAACTGAAATGCGCAAAAGTTGTATTAAAAAAAGGAACGTTATCCTGGCTTCAAATACAGTAAATAATTATCCAAATGAAGAGGTGCTCATTGAGAGGTGAGGTTCAGGTCCAAGTAGAAGAAAACACCAAAAACCTCCAAGGCAATCAATCTTCAAGAAAAAAAACTCTGATGCACCCTGATGATGTCAGTTGTTACCAACACGTGTTGGTGTTGGGTTTGTTAATGTCATTTCTTTAGTATTTTGTAGTTGTATTTTCTTCTACTTGAAACTAAAATGCTATTTTAGCATAATGCTAACCCAACTACATGTATGCTGCGGTGCAGATAACAAGCACAATGTGCAATTCTGTGGCTGACCGCCAATGTCAATGGAAAGAGTATTATTTACGGTGTTATTTTTGACGGGTATATTATGTGACCCGCTTCAACCCCCCCCCCCTCCCACAACCCACCAGTGGATTTCGACTCAGTTTTTGAAAGCACTGCTCCGTGGCACTCAGTCACCCTCAGTCACTGGCGGTGGACTGTCACAGCGCTGCCCTGCCGAGCCACACGACGGCTTTCATCAAAACACTCACGGGCTGCCAAACAGCTTAACTGCAGACGCGCACGCAAACACACAACACTCCCAGCCTACAGATGGGAGATGCATGTGTGGATACATGTCACACACTTGGTGTTTCACAACGGACAGAATCAGAAGGGACTTCCATGACGATGGAAGTGTGTGTGTACGTGTGCGCGCGGGGGGAGGGGGGTTGAATTGTAGAAAGAAAACGTCAGAGAAAAATCATTAACTTACACAACTATACATTGTTTTTACTGTGACATATTTACTGTTCACACTCACTGTGTAGGTACATTTGGGGGGAACGCCTTGGTTCGTTTTGCCAGTTGAGCACCATTTAACGGAACAGAAAAGAGACTCACATGCAGGATGGAGCGTGTAGGTCCTTCAGGTACTGACAGACGCCATTAATGCAGAAATCCTTGTACTTCCTCAGACAGGGGTTCCTCTTCCTTCCTTTGCCCTTCTTCTTGCCCTTTCCTTTTCTCTTCCTCTCGGTGGTCAGGACGACGGACGGGTCCTTCGGTTTGGTGGAAAACGCCACTAAAGCAACAAGGGAAAAGAGCCACATCTCAACGTTTCGCCCTCGCTTACCGTCACGCAAGCGCGCGGTGGAGCGCATCCAAACACCAATGATCATGCTTTACGGTTGTAGCCTGGAACATTAACATTGCACTATATATTTACGCTTCATTGTTAATAATACACGGTGTAATTTAAATGTATATGCAATAATTTAATGAGTTTACGCATCCCATTCACTGAAAGGCCTGGGGTTGCCGTTGCTGCCCCGCACACTTGGCCAACAACAGAACATTCAATTGACAATAGGTCATTAAACAAAACATAAACGCATTGTTGACTAAATATGTTGCCTCGCTACTGGATTACCAATGCAACAGCTTTTTTCCTGAGAAAACTAAACATAGGCTAATTGTTATCGCCCAAACATTTCTGCATGCTTGCATTTTCAACTCCTGAGAATTAAACAACTATCTTTCTGTCTTTCACTCATCTTCCTCATACCAAGAAATTATAAATCACGCCAATTCTCGGTAAAATAAAATCGCGTCATCTTCCAAAGAAGGCGTATCAGAAGCATGTTTAAATATTTGAATGCCTTCATATGTCATCTTCTTATTTTACATCATAGTAATCTAAGTGAATTACATTTATAAACTTCCAAGGGCAACTGGTATATTACCCAATGCTACGAAATCGATTCTTTCAGATCGCATTTGCATGTATTTCCTTTCTTAATTACCCCTGGGGAGTTCGAGTCCATAATCCCCTGACAGATAATCCTCTTCGTCCTCTTCATCGTAGTAGTATTCATCCTCATTCCCGTATTCCACGTCTCCATTATCTTCCACGCTATTCATGTCGTTCAGCGCGTGCAGAAGATCTATCACAGCAGTCTGCGCCGGTTTGGCGCTCTCATAGCTGTCAACAGAGGCGCTGCCGGCCAATCTGGACACCGCTGAAAAGCGAAGACAACATTTTATTTGATTTGAAAAATGAGACGTCACCTCAGACAAATTTCTAGCGTTCAGCACAGTGAATAAATACTTAATTGTGTGAACGCTACACAATTGCAGACTGCCGCTCGTAACAAATTGAGACTTATTCATAGTTTGAGATATGTAGGCTATTCAATTAAAAACAAGTTCTGATTTTAAGTCTAGTCGACTTCAGTCTGCATTTCTTTAAAATACACTTTTATATTTTAGGCTATTCGCTGGTGATATTTCAGAACTAGCTCAAGCATACTCAAAGGTTAGGCTATTTCTGAAACTCGAGTAGATAACCGAGCTAACATAGCCTACTATTTTGACACACAAAACGTGACGTTAGACGTATATGCAACGGTCATAAAATATGTTATGTTACATAAAGCATGCTTTAGCATAGCCTCTTTTTTGACCTGGGTCTTATTTTCTAAAACGTCGTTCAAATGACTTAATGAGGTCGTCTTCAGACAATTCGAGTAGGACAGCCGACATTTTCAGAAGTTCAGAAATTATTACTATAGCTCGGCATAACGTTTGCCCTCTATTCCAGACCAGCGATTCAAACAAATCGCCTCCTCTGTTGTCTCTCCGTTTTTCTCTCTCAGGTCCAAGAATGAAACCCAACCCGGGCGACATGTGGCTCGAGTTGAGTTAGCTCGGCTGCTATCGTAGCCTATGTCTTTGCGCTTACCGAAGCCATGGGCAATTAAGAGGGCAATCCGAAGCAACTTCATATTTCCAGTTTTTGAAAAAAAGAATATATAATAGAAAAGCGAGTTCCAGATGTAATCCCCACTGCTTGTGCCCGTCCGTCTTCAGATCGCTGTCAATATCCTCGCCCTGTTTGCACTGCCGAAACCCCCTCGCAGGGTACGTCTGTTTGCTCGCAAGCTTCACGTAAGACTGCGAATGTCAAACTCCAGCTTGGCACGGGACGTCGAAAAGAGCACTTCACAGCTCTCCTCGAGCATTTATATATAAGCTGTCGGTGAATTATGACCACGCCTCGATGTTCAGCAACAACAATGTACCCTATTAAAGGTACATAAATTCTCTACGAATAGACTATGTCGTTTTAAAGTAAACAGAAACACGGATTCTTCTACTTTTAATTTGGTTCCACTTGCAATCTCCATGTCTAATGCCATACAATCTCGATTCAATCATTTTAATCCTTTAACATCCCTGAGGTTTAAAAGTTTGGGACTTGACCTTACAATTATAAGCAAAATATATTGTTTTAAGAAAAAAAAGGGGGAAAACTCCTTTCAAATGTAATGCTTATTGCTTCAGGTGTTAGGGAGTTAGGGATAAATAAAATATGCTGTAAAATAATGCAATAGCCTACAGATTGTTTTCAAAGTTACTGATAACAAATACAGAATATATTTAGGCAGTATTTCTTTTTCTGAGCTATGTACTTCGCCCCTTACTGGAAATGCTATTTTGAAATAGACGAAACACTTTTTTCTAATGAGCCCAACAGTCTCTCAATCTTGAATATTAAGACTGTTGTCAAATCACTGTGTATTATAACCAGGTAAGATGCTGTACCAGCGTATACCGACCACAGTTCCAGAAATAAAATTCGGGGTTATTTAAACTCCAAGAGAGTGGCGCTCTGACACGCGCGCGCACACACACACACACACACACACACACACCACTGTATGCAGTGTTCAATCATTCGTTTCCCCCTACCTAATGTGACAATTTTGGAGAGAGGGATGCATTTTTGCAAATTTGGGCAAATTCGATTCCTCAGTCTCGGTAACTTCTCGTAGCCTATTTAATTGATCGATTTCTCAGTATCGCTAACTTTAACTCGTAATTGATATCTGATTAAAATCATTTCCAATTGTTGTTTTTGAATGTATTTCAATTTTAGTTTCCTGACAAGCCTGAACATGCCTTTACAAGTTACAGATCAATATTTACGGTGCATGGATGGCATACCCGGCTACGCGGTCCTTTCACTGTCGAATGGTCGTCTACCGGCATCTAGTGGAAAGCGCGCGCTTCAACTCGGTTAGACTTGACAGAGCATACTTACATATTCTGCAGCTCTACGTTTAAAAACTGTTTTTATATCAAATATAGAATAATGTTTATATAGAAAACATAGACAATCTTAGCCTACTTTACGGAGAAAACACTTTTATTGATCTTAAATTATTCTAATTTCACCACCAACATTACATATTACATATATAATAATAATTATATTTGAACAAATGCTAAATGCACGTTTTTATTTCCATTTAAGATACTTACATTTCTCAGGGAGAAACTATACCTCCATCTACAACTATAAATTCCAGCGTCTTGTAGTACCAAATGGAGAAAACATATCTGCCTCCACAATAGTGACCAACAATTTTATTGATATCATAGAACTGCCTCCTAGACACACAGAAAGACTTGAATCCTTTACTCCCATACTTCTGAGCAAAATAGTGAAATTAGTTTCTTCTTTCAAATCATCCACCTGTAGCCTACGTTTGACCCCATACCCACCGAGCTACTGAAGGAACTACTGCCTCTTCTTGGCAAATCAATTCATATAATTCATTCGTCATTGTTGTCTGGTTATGTTGCTATATCCTTCAAGATGGCAGAAAACAAGCCGCATACTCAAGAAATCAAATTTGGATCCTACTGACACAGCTAACTACGGACCTATTTTAAACCTCCCATTCCTATCAAAGATCGTTGAGAAATGCGTAGCTTAACAGCTCTCCTCTTTCTTACAGGATAACAATGTGTGAGAAGTTTCAGTCTGGTTTTAAGACACATCATGATACTGAAACAGCCCTTGCCAGAATATGAATGATCTGTTTCTCTTCCTTGATTGTGGCTGTGTCTCTGTTATTGTTCTACTTAATCCAAGCGCTACATTTGATACCATAGACGACCATATTCTCCTCTGAAGGCTAGGAAAACCAGCTGGTGTCGCTAGGCAAGCCCTTACGTGGTTTAAATTTTATTCTGTTGACATCTCAGTTTGTTAGGGTAAACAATAAGCCCTCGGAGTATTCCAAGGTAAATTTTGTGTAGTACCTCAAGGATCTCTGTTCTTCTCTCTGTACATGTTCCCCCTTGGGGCCATCATAAGCACACATGGTGTTTACTACCTCTGCTATACAGATGATACATAACTTTATCTCCCTTTTAAACCAGACAAAGTTGATCTCCTAGCCAAATTAGAGGCCTGTTTCAAAAGATGTAAAGTCTTAGATGACCCAACACTTCCTCATGTTGAAATTTTAAGGCGGAGATGCTGGTAGTAGGTCACAGATCTCTTAGAGCACAGCTATTGGGCCAGCAGGACCGAGGCACAGCTGGGCCTTAGGGCTCAATTATCTTATTTCATATTAACCAGCCAGCCAGCAGGTAGTTCTGGTTTATTTGTGGTTTCCTCCCAAAGGAATGGCTTCACTGTTGTGGTTTCCGTCAGCCATGGCAAAAGTGCATTTGGGAGCTTAAGAGCTTACTGTCGGTTCAGCAGCACACTTACCCAGCACCCCCGTCCCCCCAAGCCCGGGGAACATTTGTCTGTACATACCTGCCCCCCCCCCCAGTCTCCACTGGTGAGATACTATAGAAATGAGATGTTCGCGTGCACGTACATAAGGTGGGTGGGGGTGTCAAAACATGCTTTCAGAAATATTCCTACATGCAAGTGTCATACCTCTTGCTGTACATTAAGGATAGTTTACGATGGCACCTCACCCACTGCTTGGCAACCTTTCCCCATGTATATAATACATACCACTAGACACACTCTCAATGGAATGGCCATTATACTGTTAATTTAAAGAACACTACAGAGGCCCATTAACATCAATATATTTAATGAACAAAACATGGCAACTTACTCGTGGAAAGAAAATTAATGAAAAATTAGCATCCACCTTTTTAGCGCGACTATAACCGTTTTCAAATCTATACCGATTTAAGGGTGCTTGTATTAACCACGTCGCGAGCATGCGCGTTTGCATGTATAGGCCATTAATCCTTTACGATCGCTCCATGCACGTGATGTGCGCTTGGACTGAAACCAACCATTTTTCCCGCCTTTCGGACCACTTGCTCATCCACTGTAGTAAAGACGCACACAACATCCAAGTGACATGTTTATTTACTCTGCGCAATACAAGAACCACAAACAAAAAATAACAAAAAATAATATCATTTAACAGAGGGATTTGGAACTTCTATTACAACAGAAGAAATGATTAAAATTATTTTTGCCGTTTGTATTGCATCTGAAGTACCCCACCCCTCCCCATTCTCAAAACGTGTTTTTTCTCCCCACCAATTTTTGTTATTTTTTTAAAAAGGCAATTCAAACATGCTCATTCGTAATATAAAAACCCAAATTCACTCCGGATTAACGGCCGTTAGCCTCAATAAAGAACGGTGGAAATGTCTGTAAACCCAGAAAAAGAAAAAGGGGGAAAAAAGTCACATGTGGATTATATTTACAAAGCATGTTTTGGTTCATGCACTTTTACAGGGACGACACACGCACACAGTCTCTCAGCCTTCAACTTGACCCACCATTCACTTACAGGAAAAATGTACAGGGACTAAAATCCCCCAATGGTTTCAATTTAACTCTATATAAAAAAAAGAAAAGAAACAATTCTATAAACACGGTGAAATTCAGTCTATGGGGGGGGGGTTTATAAAGAAAACTATTGCCAGTCAAGTTTGGTGAATCTCCTCCCCCTCTGTCTCACACAAGCATTTTAGAAAACCTCCCCACCCTGCTCTCTGTACAGAATTTTAACGCCTCTCCAACACAAAGAAAAATAAAATTAAAAAACCAGTAGCTCAAGGGGCCCCTTTATCATCAGTGCTGGCACTCCAACAGCACCCCCGGCCCCTCCACCACCACCCCCCCCCCCCTCCTCCTGCTCCTACATGCCCCACCCAGCCCCCATGCTCATGCTGCCGTTCAGCCCGTTCATGCCCACGGAACCCCGGCTGCCGCCTCCATAGTAACTGCTGTTCATTCCGCTCTGATTACCTGACAGGAGAGAGCAATACTCACTTTAGGACCTTTATATCAGTTTACACTTCTTAAGCCTTTAAGGGGTAAGATCACAAATAAGTGAACGGTGATGTCACAATCACTTCTGCTAACTGAAAGCAGCAGAGTTCTAGAACACTGACTAACGATGTAGAAAAATACTGCACACAAAAAACCTCTTCTTCAAAGGGTAAATTACATTACATAAAAGGGTTAGGTTAGAAAGCAATAATAAAAAGAGAATGTGAATATTCTCTAAACTGGTGGAGAGAGACGGGCTGCTCAATGATCTGTAGCAAGCTGCCTGCGGTTAGTGTAGTGTGCAGTATACTAAGGCGTCACAGTCGGCCACTTTAAAATGTGGGGGACCAAGTTTTTAGGTGTTGAAGGGTCGGGAGGAAAAATGTACGTTTACTGGGGCCGGGTGAAGTTTACGACCCCCCCTCCCCTCCACCCCCCCGAGGGAGAGCTGATACTCACTGTAGTCACTGTAGCCCCCCATGCCCGTCTGGCTGCTGTAGCCCCCGCTGTAGCCCGTGCTCAGCTGCTGGCTGCTGGGCCCGTAGGTGGACTGGTTGGCTGGGGAGGAAGAAGAGCACTTTAATTCCACAAGGCCCACATCACAGGGAAGGCACATCGTAGGAAGGTAAGCAGCTGAGTGTGAAACATGAAGACAGGCTTCCCCCCCTCCCCCCTGTCAGTGTGGGTTACTAGCTCACCCTCCCTACCCTTCCTGTGTTGGGGGGGGGAATTAGGGACACTCACTCATGGCCCCCATCATCTGACTGCCGTAGGACCCGTTGTTTCCTCCAGCGGTGGAGTTCAGAAACAGCTCAACGTAGCGGTGCTCTGGAAGTGGGGGGGGGGGAGGAGATACAGCCAAGTCAGTGACATCATCAGTCAGCGCCCTACACTCAAAGTGCACACACAATCAGTCCTTCCACACGCATGCTACACGTGAAAGTGCTGCCCGAACGCACGCCCCAAACACTCGCTCCAGACTCACGCATGTTGGCTTTGTCCTTGGACATGGCGGCGACGGCGTCCTCGTGGGTGGCGAACTCGACGTCCGCCTCGCCAGTCACGCGTCCGTCCGGGCCGATCTCGATGTGCACGCGCACCGGGTTGAGCGGAGAGAAGAACTGTAGGGCAGGGGGGTGCGGGGGACAGCATTACTCCTACTGGACACACTAACATGACAGCAGTGTGCTGCATGCAAATAACCAAATAGCTCATCTCTGCTACAAGGGCATCAACCAATCAGAGCTGCTCATTTCATATACATGACTCATTTCCAAAACCTGGCCAGATATCCCCCACAATGCTCATTCTTGTTTCCAAAAATGTTCTATCCAATGGAAAGGGAAGAAAACCGCTCAAAACACCAAGAGTACAACATATGCTGTGAAACCCTGCCAGCCTGTGTGTGTGTGAGAGCACGTGTGTGTGTGTGTGTGTGTGTGTGTGCGCGCGCCTGTGTGCACACTCACGCTGTAGATGTCGGTCTCAGTGGCGCGGTACGGAAGCCCTCTCATGTGAACGCAGTGGCCGGTCGTGCTCTGGAAGGAGGAGCCGCTGTCGCCATAGCGCCCGTCCGACACGCCTACAGGAAGAGGAGGAGGGAGGTGAGCTCGTTTACACCCCATCGCCCCCTGCCCAACAACAAAAATAAAGGGTGGAAGAGAAAGCAGATACAAGAAGCAGGGAGGAAAAAAGGAGAGAATTAAAAAAACGAATAACACACCCTCACCTACGCCGTAGCCGCCCCGGCGCATGCGATCGAAGGAGCCGCCGCGGCCCGCGCTGTTGTAGCCCCGCCCGCCCCCGGGCCGGTCGTAGGGGCCGGGCCGCTGCATGCCCATGGCCTTGCGGGGGGGCTCGTAGTTCGTCCGCACCTCCGCCCGGCTGCTCTTGAAAATCTCGATGTACCTGAGAGCACACAAGGCCGCGTTAGAGCCGGGGGGGTGCGGGGGCGGGAAGCAGAGAGCACCCAGTCGCCACAATTCAGCCAGAAAATCTCCTAAAGTGTCCACTGCCAGCCGAGCTGCTCTTACATTACCCTTACACCCATTACAGCAGGGCAAATCAAAGCTTAAACCCGTCTGCTGTCTATGGTATCAAACCTTGCAAGTCAGTTCTTATAATAGTACAAGTACTGCTAGTTATGATTCCAAACGTGTGTTATCTTTTATGCAAGGTTCAGGGTGAACACACACAGGTGGTGTACATACTGACAGACCTTCGTATATGGAAGGTACAGAGCAAACTGAACTTTTCTTATGGTTACCAGGAGGTCTTAGCTTTGGCGTCAGCTTTGGCGTCTGCCTGGACGAGCAGGACAGTGGTGTTTCCGGTGGTACCGGACCCTGGCGGCCTGGCGGGCCCAATCGGAGCGTTTACCTGTGACTGCAGGATCCAGGCCCGTGTGAAGAGTGGACCTCTGGGGAGGTTTTTACACCTGTGTGTGCGTGTGCGTGTCTCCTGTGCGTATCTACACCAGTCTTAGTGGTGAGCGATTGCCTTCACGTGTAAAACTGACGTCTACAGTCACAAGTTTCAATAACGCCCCAAGAAAGTAACGTGTAAAACCGGTCACTTGTTTTAAATGAAACCTAGTGTTGTGGTACTCAGGTTCTGTGATGACTTTTTGTATGAGGTGGTACCACATGATAACATGAACCCAAGGACACCATTTTAGCTTGGACCATAATGAATTGGATTAAAAATGTGATGCTTCCAAGCAAATAATCTGCATTCAAATTACCAATGAAAAGCACTGGACAGTCGATGTTTGTGACCTCCACACCGCCTTCAAAATTTAGCATTTACTTCACAAGACCTGACGACCAAGCCAGATTTAAAGATCGACGGGTCTGTGATCATGGACTCGCCCCACTCCTCCAAAGGATTGTGTGTGACACTCAAAACAAACTGGGCAGATTACATTAAGATCTGGAGCCCGAGACCACAGCTCCACGTGGCCTGGCCACGCCAGTTTAGCACGTCAAACACGTGTGGGTCTTACACACACCCATCAGGCACATACTGGCGTACACCGCTCCAAAGTCTGGTCTAGTGTGCGGCCCACCTTCAACTAAGAGGAAGTATATTCAAAATGGAATTTACCTTTCTCCTATTCATGTCTTACTCCTCTGGATGAAACAGGCAATCGCTCAGCACTAAATTTAGACTCGATATACAGGCTGAATGAGTGGGGCTTCTGTGTGGCCCCTGTGGGTCTTTGTCCTTCAGCGGCACCTTAACAGATTTAAGCGAGCACAAGCACACCTCGCGTACACAGGCCACTTGTCCTGAATATTTCCATTACTCAAGGCATTTTGTAGATGTCCTTATCCAGAGCAACTTCAAGTACAAGAAGTTCAACAAATGCATGTAATGTTAATCAGGGTTTAGAGTGCCAACACCTTTCAAAACATTATCCAGACTGTTTTTCAGCTTTGTGTTTGACCTCTGTTAAGCACCATAACTCTGCCATCTCTGATCACATATACAAGAGATCACAGGAAAAAAGATTTACTCACCGGTCGATTAGATATTGTTAAATTTCAGTGGCTGGTACGGAAGAATCAGAAAAAAATGCAATGCTTGTTAAATCTGTTATGCTGCATTAAGGCAAAAGCCACAAGGGGTTTGGACTGAACAAACCCAATTTTTAAATGTAAGGAACTGGACTCCTTAGCTCCCACAATGGATATGAATGACCTGCTGTGTGTGCAAGTGTGGGTGTGTGTGTGTGTGTGTGTGAGCTCATGACAGTATGTGTGAGAGTTCTGTGTAGTGTGCCATAACCGTGTGACCATGAGTGGAGCAGGTGTCTGTTTGCAGCAGCGGGAATGTGTACCATAAGAAAAGCGGCTTTATTTCCAGCGAACCAACCAACCAACCAGCCCCACCTGTGCCCTATTCTTTCCTTGTGTTTCTTTAGAGCCTTTTCGGCTATATCCTGAGACGCAAACTGCACGAAGGCCTCCCCCGTACTCCGCCCCTGGAAGTCCACCGGCAATGTAATCCCATTTGGCACGATTTCCAACCCTTCAACCCAAGGACAGATAACCCCAGCGGGGGACATATTAAATCACATGCCCAGTCACATCGTTTCTCTTTCTCTAACGTTTTTTTCTTTTTCTGTTTTTTTTATTTATTTTTTTTTTAAAGAAAATAAATAAAGTAAAATAAAGTTTTTAAAAAAAATCAATAAAAACAAAACCTCAGAACATTATGCATAGCAGGTAAGAGTTTGACTTTACTTTCTTTTTTTTGGGGGGGGGGGTGTTTACTGTGGTTTGAGGGAGATGAGGGAAGAGGGAGGGAATGGGTATGAAGTCAGCTCTGGCCCTTTTGGGGATTTTTAGAGTTGTGTCCATTTTAATATTTACAGAAGGGTGTGTTCTGAGAGGGTGTGTGTGTGTGTGGGGGGGGGTGACACAGAAGGTCCATGTTGCTCTACAGCACCTCTCTGACCACATAAACATGGTCAAGGCAATCTGGTATATACAGCAGCTAGACAAAACAAAATGGGCCACGCTGGATCCAAATTTCTTTTACAGAATCTATGGGGATGTGGGGGGGGGGGGGGGGGTGGTCACAATTTTAGATGAATTGCGAATGAGGTTTGTTCTGAATCAAAATAAAACCAAAAAATTTTTGTTTGAAAACTGAAACTGAAAAAACTTAATATACTACATGCAGTAAAATGAGAATATCCCAGTACATAATTCACAAAGAAAACCACTCAACGCTCCAACAGGAAGCGAGCTTGAGAGAGAAAGCAGGGTGTTGGGGAGAAAGGGAGGGAGGGGAGGTGGAGGGGGGAGGAGGCGGCCTGGGCGTACCTGAGAAGAACTGCACGATCTCCTCCTTGCTGCAGCCGAAGGGGAGCCCGCGGAGGCGCACCAGGCCGTCCCCCTCCGTCTCGGGGGAGTTGGGCCCCGTGTGCTTCATCACCCAGTCCATCTCCACGTTGTTGGACTTGAACACTGCAAGAAGAAAGAGCGTACGTGTGTGTGTTAACACCCCGAATAACAGCACACCAGTCCTGGGTCAAATACGTATTTGTTTTGGATTCAAATACTTTTCTGTCATCTATTGATCTTGCCTAGTGTAACTGAACCTGCCAATATGACCAGAAGACGGGGTTTGCACTTTTTGAGTGTTTCATTGGTTCCAATACACCAGAACAGATCAGTAAAGCGTAGAAAAGTAATTGAATCCAAAACAAATACGTATATGATCCAGGTCTGCAACACACTGGGTGCACTCCAAAATGGAGGAATTAAACTGAAAACCAAAGGCGTGGGAAACGACACGCCCGAGAAGAGGGCGACCACGGTTCGGAAAAGGAAAAGGGGGCCAGGAAGCGGACGCCGTACCTTCCACGTATCGGTGGCCCATGGTCTCTCGGTCTTTCTTGACGGCGATCTTCACGTCGTCCTCCGACTCCATCTCCACGAAGGCCTCGCCGCTGGGCCGGCCCTCGCGCGTGTACGTGAAGTGGATGCTCGTGCCGTTGCTCGCGATCTTACAGTCTGGAAAGGTACGGGCGCGTTACAACTCAGCAAGCAAAAAGGCCTTTCTCTGCGGAGGAAGAAACTTTCCAAAAACATCCAGCAGTAATTAAACCCACTACGCGTACAGTAAAGCTGAGGACTGTAGGGTGTAAAACAGATACTGGCTCACAGGCAAGCGAGTGCACTTCAGCTACAGGGCTCTGTACAGCAGTAACCACACCAGCAACACTAAAGATTACAAAGTGTGCGTGTGGCAGCCATTACAAATGGGAAACAGGAACTGTACACCAACTTCAGGTTATGGTTCGTACCTTAGCTTGTTAGCTTTGACTTTGCGGCACTGTATATTACAGTTTTTGGAACAATTATAACCAAGCATGAGCTATACCTATAAGTGCCTTGTTCCAAACGAGAACCTGTTGTTGGACATTCTGGTTTTACCCAACTGTCTTGTTTGCTTGCTATTCACAGCCAGGCAGAGATTGGTATGAAGGGTGTGAAGCAGTTAGTGCCACTGTTTTCCAGCCAACAGCTCAAACTATATTAAACCAAAAAAGGGATCGTTCATGATGGATGGGCACCAGCGGGCATGTTATTAATCCAGCCAGTATTAAAATATCAATGGCCGCATACTGGCAAAATGCCCCGGCTAAAATTATAGTTATATAAACACCAAGCAAAATAAGCACAATTCTAATGGCATACAACCAACAAAACTAAGACTGGAATCGCTGACGTAAAGGTCTTAAATGAAAAGCCAGTTCTTAAGCGAGCTTGCATTCCATTCAGCACAAAAAACAAACTATTAACCCCCTTGTAATAATGGTTTAGAACTATGAGCAATGGAGAAGCAGATGAGTGTGGTAAGAGAGTGGGATACGGAGGGTGAAATCTGGCCCGCTGGTGTTAAGTTATGCCCATGAGCACCAAGTGGTGTGTACTGTCTCAAGGGCACGCAGCTTACTAAAACTGGAAAGTGCACATTCCTACATTAGACGCGAGGGGATCGGTCTAAACTTAGAATCCACACTAGCAAACTGCAGTATGAAGCACGTTGTGTGTTTGGGGCATTACCTGAGAAAAACCTCTGCACTTCATCCACAGAGCAGGACCACGGCAGTCCGCGTATGCGCACAACGAATCCCTCCCCATCGGCCATGATCAATAGCTGCGAGTTAACTTATTAGCTGGGGAGAAAAACACAAACAAAAACAGTGTATATTTTTCGACTCAAAGTAATTAACGCGGTAAGAATTACAGAACTGGATTTTATAAATGTTCCAGGTTCAGACATTTACATTCTCATACTTCAATAAAATCAAATGTTTAAATGGTAGACTTCTGTAGTGATATCCATATACACTTACTACAGCTATATATTATATTTAACTAGCTTAGGAAGCAAAAACTTGTACGTTGCTGGCGAAAACAATGTTAGCAATTGAACCAAGTAGCTACCTAGAATGAGTCTTCTATCGATCATGAGCAAACTTAACGTTACTTTGTTACCCACGACCTACCAGCCTTCCCGCCGTTGCGTTACTTGGCTAACAAAAGAGCATCAACCCATTTGTCTAAGGACAAATGTAGACCTTTCTAGCCAAGTAAGCTAGCTTCCATTGAAAATGCTTTTCTAATCGCGTACAAGTAAAAGCTAACGGAAAAGTAGATAAATTGAATGCTGGGAGAGGTAGGCTTGGTCAGCGCAGCGAACTATTGGGGGCAGCCTGGCGGTTTGTTTCCTGGTCTTACGATAAGCAATTTTAAACATGGATCGTGTTAGCTAGCTAGCATACATAGTTAGACTCAGACAGTACTCCGAAATGTAACTGGAAAGATCGGATCAATTCTAGAGAAAGCAATCCAACGTTATTTACAAACACCACGATAATGTAGCCAGCTATCGGGCCATCCATATGCCGCTTTGGGAGACTTGCCGACATTTTAATGTCTAGTTCGCTAGCTAGCTAAAATTAACCCAAGCAGCTAATCCAGCGTGTTGCTAGCCAACGTTAGCACTGATAATTCACCAATAACCACATTAACTGTGTCGGTTTGAATATGGGATAAAATTCCGGTAAAATATATTTAGCCGGTAAGGACAGCATATTCACTACCCAGACAACTTAAGTTCTTAAAATGTTATCTTGATAGCACACCGCTCCAAACAGCGCAGCCGGCGCACACTTCGCAGGGGGAAACCGCTCTAGACAAAGACACAGGCCTCGAAGCATCGTATCGCTAATACTAATATCTAAAATACCTTAAAATGTAGCTCGTCAGATTTAAAAATCAATAGTGACCATTTGTAAGGTCACTAACAATTCGAATGTGCCTGAAAATTCAACACAATTAGTAAAAATGTGAAAATACCTTGATTTTCTTGATGTTGCAGTGCACGGCGTGGCTACTTTCCACTACGTTAACTATCGTTTTGGGCGCATGCGCAGTGCTACGTTACATACTACCCTCATCGATCACGCCCACGGATGACGTATGAGCGCAGTCGAGTTGCCAGGTTTTTGTGAACTCCATCGTCTTGATTCCAGATGCTTAGGACTGATGTGTTAGGCCAACGCATCATAACACAAGGGACAGGTATGTTTTTTACACGTATGGGATTACTGATTGTTCATTTTTCCCTAATTATGTTACATAGTGTGTGTATGGACTCAGCCTACCAGTCTGGGGTTGAAGGACTTGGAAGTCTATGTACCCTTGGACGATTATTCTGCAAATTTTGGAGAAAAAAATAGGTTACATTAGGTCACATAAACATCTATGCTTCCTCTGGTGGAAATTCCAGCTACCAGCCTAAAATGGAGTCCAGCTGGACCCTGCTTCTGCTCCAGCTGGATATCATCTGGAATTTGATGATGGTCTGTTGCCCATACCAAGCTGGCCCATCAGCTGGGCATGATCTTGCCCATATGATTGCTATCTCAACCATCTTGTTGCCAGCTTGACCGACTCCAAAGCCAAACCAAAGCCAGGCTGGAACCAAGCTGGAGTTTCCACCAAGGTGAAGGGAACGGCTGGTTGCTTATCCACTGTCAGACCCCAGAGGTAGCAAAGGTATTCTAAAGCCCTACCATGTAACACATCCTTGGTGTTTGGCTGTATACAAAAGCAATATATAGCCTACATGCTTCCTTCCTTTGTCCGATACTGTATGGAGCACAAAGGGTGAAAGGCAATGTGAGAAAAACATCTAGTTACGTTAAGGTTCAGACCACTGAAATGTCAATGGAAGGACTTAAGAATATTCAGATATTCATGATACTCTTAATTTCTTCAGCAACAACAATAAAGATGTAGATTTGTGCAGCTGTTGAAATGAGGACTGTATGAGAAATGTAGTTGTCCCAGTAACCATGATATGCACTTTTGTACGACGCTTTGGATAAAAGTGTCTGCTAAATAAATGTAGTCTAAAATGTAATGTAATGTAAGGACACTGTGTACGGCTAAAAGAAACGCCCAGTGACGCGTGTGTGCCACCTCGTGGCCCAAAGCGGAAGGATGCTTGGAAGGTTGTGAACTTCCGTTCATATAAAGAAAACGCAAAGATTCTCACCCAACATACGCCATCTGGCAAAAAAAAAAAAAAAATTACAAGCGGAAACAGCTCATTGCAGGCGCAACATTACAGAATCAACTTTTAATTCATTGTACAAGCTATGTATACTTACTTACATGTATATTTACTTTAATCATATTTTATCATCTGTAGTGTAGTGTAGGCGTTAAATTTAAAACATATTTGTGTTTTTTGATAATTGGCGGGTGATACGAACTCTCCGAAACAGTTTCACGCAGATCTAGCGCATAGTGCTACTTGACCACGCAGGGATATCAATTAAGATTGACTGCGCTACATTATATAGGCTACTTTGGTATCGCGCAGGGATGGGCATCTTTGATCGCAAGATAAGTGTAGCTTATCCATGAAGTATACGCTACATGGCAGCTCCTAAGAACAGACCGCTGTAACCAGCTGGATCACGCGAGAGTACGAAATAACGCGAGTTTTTTTCCCGGAATTTAATGTTTTGGTTCTTGGCGCGCCGTTCAAATTTTCAGTGACTATTGTGAATGTGGTCCGAGTAAGATAAGGAGCCAGTCGGTTATAAATAATATTGATTAATCTTTGGTACAATTAGTTTAATCTATATTTTCTCTTACTCGTAATTTATTGACATTGCATCTCAGGATGGCTACTCCTCCGAAGAGAATATGTCCGAGTCCAAATTTTGACAACAGCTTTGAAAAGAGGACAAAGAAGATTTCTATTGAAGGAAATATCGGTAAGTTATAAAGCTAGTCTCGCTAGAAGGCAACATTTAGCTAATTATACGGTGAGCCAAGTGTCGTTAAATATTATTTTCATGTTATTCCATGACGTTAACTTTGCTAACCAAGCATTACTGTAACGTCCATGTGTTGATGCGCGCCAGTTTGCTGGCTTAACGTTATGTTGGATAACTTGACTGATTAGCTAAACATAGTTGTACAATTGATTTAGTGACGTACTGGGAATGCTGTTGGCCACAACGTGGGTCTATATTAATCATAAATACGGTAAATGGTCTTATGTTCTCCTACAAATCGGTCTGGATTAGGGCATAATGGGTGTCATGTAAGGTCATGTAACTGATGGATAGTTTCGCACTCGGTCGCTTTTAGCTAGCTAAGTTACTACAATATGAAATGAATAATATCTAAGTAGTTTGTCAGCTAACGTTATTATTGGCGAATATGCATTTGCATCCTAGCTTGCTTGCACATCTTATGAAGCTAACATTGTTTATGATGGATAACTTTTTTTAAGTGAATTTAGCTGGTTGGCGCCAAAACGGTTGTCGGTACTGCATTGTTAGCTACACTACACAAACTTAGCAGACTCATGTATCATTTATCTCAGGTTTGCTAGCACTTTGTTTTGTAACTTACAGGTTAATTTTGGTACTAGCTTGATTTTAATAACTGCTCTGAACCCTGGGGAAGCTGTAAAATTATTTTTTTAGTTCCTAACAATTCGCTACCAGGAAGATTTCTAAATGTCATGTCAGTGTGACGTAGCTAATTTATCAACCAAATAAAAAAAACATATAACAGAAAACAATCCTAACCAAATGGAATAACAATGCCCTCTGCGTAGTTTGTTCTGGAGGAAAAAGGGCCAAATTCAGTAGCCTACCGTGTATCTACAAATTTGTCACGAATAATATGCGGACAAGGGTACTTCTGTGAGTCTATTTCCATTTTATTTAAATGATGTTTGGAAAGAAGTAGTCTTGGGACCAAATATCTGAACAAAATCCGTGAGAATTCAGGCAGTTTGGTTAAAACGACCATAGCTGGTTACGTCACTATTCCTCTATCCGGAAACGCGCCTCTTCCTTTTTCAGCTGCTGGCAAGTCGACATTTGTGCGCATTTTGGAGCGGGCGTCCGATGAGTGGGAGGTTATACCGGAGCCGATCGGCAAGTGGTGTAATGTACAGGCCACGAACGAGTACGAGGTGAGTCTAGGTCACCTCGCCCAGGAGCCTTCCATGTTATTAATTTGTTTAGGATTATTTTTATTTTTATTTATTTATTTTTTTTCAAGATTAATTTGCAGCCATTTGAACCATTTCTTGTCTAATGGTGGGTAAGTGACTTGGCTATTCAATCTCTAGGAGCTCAGCACGTCTCAGAAGAGTGGTGGAAACCTGCTTCAGATGCTGTACGACAAGCCCAAGCGCTGGTCCTACACCTTCCAGACCTACGCCTGCCTGAGCCGCGTGCGGTCTCAGATGAAGCCGCCGTCCGCCAAGCTGCAGCAGGCCGAGCGGCCGGTCCAGTTCTTCGAGCGCTCTGTTTACAGTGACCGGTGAGTCGCTCTCTCTCTGTCTTCCTCCGTCGGAAAGGGAGTCATTTACATTATATTACATTTATTTATACAAAGCGATGTACAGTAAGTGCATACCAAGGAAGACAACTAACACAGGTCCGATTGGACAATACATTGTACATTATTCATAACATGAACAGTGAGTCCGTTTATTAGTAAACTAGAGCCTTACAATAACAGACATACAGCCAGTGCTGATGGTTAAGGTACATGAAGTGCACAGTAGTACATCAGTGAGCACAGGTGATTTATAGCACTGAGTACTGTTAAAGTCATGTTGAAGTCTATGGTTGTCAAGTAAGTCCTGCCTGTGTTCTTCACCAGAACTCACAGCTGATTCACTATTGAGTTCTACCTCCTGGCTGAAGAATTATGCTAATTAGCAAATCCAGGTGACTGGAACAAAATCCTGGGGGTGACTTTTACTTTCTGGGCCTGGATTTTGCCCCTCTGGTTGAAGGGAACCCCTGAGTTATTGTGAACAGCAAGTGATGTGCTCCCTTGGCTCACCTCTTGTGCTTCCTCTTCAGTTACGTCTTTGCCTCCAACCTGTATGAGTCTGGGGACATGAATGAGACCGAGTGGTCCATCTACCAGGACTGGCACACATGGCTTCTGTCCCAGTTTGAGGCGGAGATCGAGCTCGACGCCATGATCTACCTGAGGGCCGACCCACAGGTAAGCCCACGCCCACAGGAAGGGTTGCCGCGGCTACAGAGACCACGTCCTTTTGAAAGTGACCCCTTGTTCTTAAGCCTCGACTCGTTTCAAGATACACTGCTGAGTCAAGTGCCTTCTGGGCCTGTCGTATATATCTTTTATTTGTAGGTTTGAGGGTCAGTTGGCCTGTTTATTTTACAGTCGTCCCAACTTCATCTTAACTGAAAAATGTTGGGTTGTGGGTCTTTTTTGTGCGTTGTTAAAATCCCTTTAAAACATTTTTACTTTCCTGATATTGTTGTGGTGCCCGTAAAGTTGACATAGTATTGAAGTTTTGAAATCCTTGCACTCGATCTGCGTAGGGGAAGCTGCTTTATTGAACTAATCTATTTAAAGGGCCATTCCACCCAAAAATCTATATTTCATGGTTTCCTACTTTCATTGAGTGTTCTTGCTGCATCCAGATGGTTTTTTGTAAAGCAAGAGCATTTGTCCAAATCAGTGGGAGTCAATGGCTTTAAAAAAATGCACATTTACTGTCAGACAGACTTCAGTTCAGTTTGTATTCCCGTAATTGTAGTAATATGGAATAATAATGACCATGTTGGGTTTGTGGTCTGTTATTAATTATAAAGATATTTTTTAAATGCAAGTATTTTTTGACCCCTTGTGAGAGAACTGTGTGGAAAGTGGTGATTGATGAAAGTCTGACCTGTTGGTAATGTAATGTAATGGAATTGTGTGTATGAGCACTGGTGTAGTCCATGCTCTGCATTAACTCTCTGGCGCCCTCTTCTGTTGCAGAAGTGTATGCAGAGACTGCATCAGCGAGGCAGGGATGAGGAGCAGGGGATCCCGCTGGAATACCTGGAGCAGCTGCACTACAAGCACGAGTGCTGGCTGTACCAGCGGAGCACTCGGTGAGTGTCTATAAGTCTGTCTTTCTGTTCTGGCTGTACCGCTGCGTAGCGGGTGTAACCGGGCGCTAACGTGGCTGTACCGCTGCGTAGCGGGTGTAACCGGGCACTAACGTGGCTGTACCGCTGCGTAGCGGGTGTAACCGGGCACTAACGTGGCTGTACCGCTGCGTAGCGGGTGTGACCGGGCGCTAACGTGGCTGTACCGCTGCGTAGCGGGTGTGACCGGGCGCTAACGTGGCTGTACCGCTGCGTAGCGGATGTGACCGGGTGCTAACGTGGCTGTACCGCTGCGTAGCGGGTGTGACCGGGTGCTAACGCGGCTGCCATGTGTGCTGCGTTTCTACAGCCTGGACTTCGAGCACCTGAAGGACATACCCATCCTGATCCTCGACGTGAATGAAGAATTCCAGAAGGACAAAATAAAGCAGGAGGACTTACTGGATAAGGTGGGTTTGGCTGGTCGAGGTGTGCTTGTGTGTGTGCGCGCATGTGTGTGTGAGTGCATGCGCGTGTGACAGAAGGCACAAGCCTGCTTGGTGGAGGCCCACATGCACTCTGATATCTCACACTATTATATTCCTGCCGTATGTGTGCCTGTCCCTAGCTGCTCTGTAGCTGGCCTCAGTCCAGAGCCTTTCTCATGTCTGCGGTAAGGCTGTGCTGAAGTGATGTCATTCTCCCGTCCTCTGCAGGTGACCGAGTTCCTGAGCACGCTATGATGTGGGAGCGCCCCAGCCGCGCACACAGGACTGCTTCTTCACAAACCCCACGCCTGCTCTAAATGTTACATTTGCTGGCGCATGTCCATGGTGTAATTATATTTGTGTAAATGTGCTTGTGTGGTACGCTGTCTTGCAGAATGGGGGAAGGTGAAAAGTTCTCCTTTTGGAAATAACATTTTTATTTTTCCGATCAGAATTAAAATATACATACTAGACTGGATAGTTTGAAATACAGTACTCCCATTTTTTCTCCCGAAAAGTGATGTCCTCCCAAAATAATTTTTCCACTTAGGGCCATGTGATCCTTGGGGGGAAAAATGTTAGTGTAGCGCCCTGAATACTTTTTGAATTTTTTTTTTTTAATGTAGACATTCAGATATACAATGAATTGCCTTTTTTTAAACCTGTTTTATATGTTAAAATTGTGTGATCTGTAGATAACTGTACATACCTTTTTTACCTGAGTGTAAGTTGTGGAGCTGCGCTGCGGTGCCGTATAGTAGCTTGCAGTTGTACAGACGTGTATTTATATTGCTGTGATTTTGTATTAAAACCATAGCAAGTGTCTGGAGTTTGTTTTTAGTGTCTAATGTACGTGTGTTAAGTGCTGTATGTGTGGTGTTCTGGGGTTCCTGGCTGGGATTATGAGGTGTTCTACAGGGGAGAAAAATAAAAATAGTGGTAGGAATAAACGAGCGGTGTTGCGCTGAAGGCCCTGTTCTCGTCTTACGTTATGTTATGTTATAATTTAATATTTCCAAATTTACCATGTGCCACTCATTCGTCCTTTATCATTTCCTTTCTGGTCACAGAGCCTTGATTATTACTCTCAAAACTCATTTAAGTAAACTACAAGATTGCAGAGCTATAGTACCTCGGGAAAGAAAGCTCATTTTGGACTCTGGTTTTTCATGTAATTCTCTGACAAGTACACATTTACTGCAGTGGAAAACTGGACCACGCGTTTTCGAAACCCTGTTTTGGCTATTTATGTTGTGTGAACGTATTTGTTCAACAACTGGTGATACAGATGGGGTCCCTGCAGTAATACAAACTGCAATTCTGTGTTTCCACTAGATGGCAGAGAAATATCTGTTGGATTTTATTAAATTATAACGTTTCTATTGTGCTATGGTTATAAGCAATTTTTTTTTCTGAATGGGAGGCGGTTCAGAATCAGTATGGTATTCTGGAGCTGAAATAATTTGATCAGAATTTAAAATGGGATACTTAAATTTTGCGGATTCCTTTAACTAGGGCAAGAGCTTGAATTATCAATTATGCTCAAGATTTTACCCGTTTCATAGTTGAATGTACCCTTCATTCAAATAAGTCACTTCCCTGAGTGTAATGGTTTTTAAACTTGGGGCTGACTGAAACATGCAGTAATTAAGGAAACCAAAAAAAAAAATAGCAAGAACCACAGGATCCCCCTTTAGTCTGTTTACTATGTGCATATTATATTTCAGTGCATTGTGTGACAAAATGAATGTTTATATAAATGTATTCATTTAAAATAAAGATTTGCAAACAACCACTTGTGTTGATGTTTTATAAAAAGAGTTGATGCTGTTCTGTGGAAATCAATGGATATTGGATACCCAGGGAAAAAATGAAAGCACACAAATAAACTTTTACTAAATCTCTTGTTTTTTTTTTTTTTAGTTGCAATTACAGCTTTGAGTCTTGGGCATGCCTGTGAGCTTTCCATTTAGATTTAGAATTTTTTTGCCCATTCCTCCATCCCAATTTGCCCCAAATATACCAGGTTAGACCGCATCGATGGACAACAGTTTTCAGGTTATACCATAGATTTCCATTGGTGATTAAGTCTGGGCTTTGGCAGGACCAGTCCAAAATACTGTAATACTAGTAATACTTGTAAATCTTCACCCTAAATGCAGATCTCTAGTGGACTGAAGCGGGTTCACCTCAGAGATTTGCCTGTATGTCTTCGTCCAGCTTGTCCATGAAGGTGACAACTTCTCAGTCGTTCCTGCTGAAAAGCAGCCCAACAGCATGATGTTGCTACAGCCGTGCTTGAAGGAAGAGATGGTGTTAGCAGGCTGAAGGCCTGAGTTTGGTTTGCAACAAACGTAGCGCTTTGCTTTCTGGCTAAAGAGCTCAGTATTCTTCCGAAAGGTTCATTGGGCTCTGTCATATGGCTTCTGGGAAACTGTAGGTGTGACTAAAGTTCGCCGCTCTGCGAGATGAGATTGAATCTGTGAAGGGCTGAGGAGATTGTTGATCACTGGACATTTTCTCCCATTTCAGCCAATGAGCTCTGCAGCTCTGTCAGTGTTGTAGCTGGCTTCTTAGTCACTTCTATGACAATTTCCCTTGTCTGGTTCCTCAGTTTTGTAGGATGGCCTGATCTTGGTAACGTCTGGGTTAAAACATATTTTGTACATTTCAATACAGTGGATTTAATGCTGCTCCTTGGAAGGTGCAAAGCTTTGCCAGACTTTTTATTAACTTCTCCAGCTTTTTACCCCCTAACAACTTAATCTCAAAGTTCCACAGGCAGTTCCTTGATCGGCATGACAAATCTGTTTTGAGTGATCACTGATCAGAAGTACTCTAATATTTGTTATATTGATCAGAAGCATTCTAGAGTTTGATCATTGAAGTAGTCTTATTTTTGATCAGGGCAGCTCAAACACAGTGCTACACCTACTTAAAACTCCTTTCACAATAACATTCAGATCTCACAAAAGTTTTATCTGAAAAACGTTTGTAATTTCACCTCTTGACTTCACAAAACCCTGGTGAAACTCACAACATTTCCAGGTTTTATGAGCCTCACATTGTGTAGCCCATTCCTATTGCTGCAGTGATAACTGAATAACTGGGGCTGTGTGGCTCACTCAGAGGTGGATCTGCACTGTATCACACATTCACCTCCTCTTTATTTCTTATAGTAGCATTTATAACGGTTGTCACAGAGCACTTCACACTGAAGATTTCCTACAGGAAAGTAAAAAAACCCCTTTTGAGCCTGTGTGGGAAAAAATTTAATGTTGCGCTAAACTGTTAAATTATTAGATAAACAGAGGAGTTGAACTTTAACGCACTAAACACAAAATTGGGGAACCAGATGGGGAACTAAACAAGAGTTCCCTAAGAACTGTTACCCCAGTGATAAAATTTGAATAGATGACTGAAAATGTTTATATCAGTTTAGTCCCTCAGCTCAGACCCCAGAAAGGAGTCATGGTGGTCCCTTACAGGGACTGGCTCCATACTGTAGATTGACATTAATATTGAGGCAACTGTTGGGCACTTTCACATTTCAAACAGCTTGAAATCCTCTTGGGGTTGCCTGGTTTATGTGCGCACCTGTAACCCTTATGTTTGGTTTGGGTCAAATTGAACAGTTTGAAAGTTTTAGTAAAAGAGGAATGACACTTTTGAAAGATGTATTTCATAACCAGCGGCTAAGCAAGTGTAAATTTGTTTCTTGTTTGGTGTTTCTATTTGTTGTTCATCATCTGTATTTGCTTCATGTCTTTTTTCCTATAAGGCTTCTTTGAATATAATTAGATAAAGACAAAAAATAAATGATAATGTCGTTCAAAATAATAAATATCACTAATCTGCTGCATGAAAACCTTGTTTCATTTGAATGTTTCACAGATAAACGTGATTTATGTACCCCACGCCTTCATTATAGTGGATTTATATAAATCACATCTGTACCACAAGAAGTAAATGACAGTTTAATTGTTAACTGTGATCTAACAGGTAAATTGCAACCATTAACCATATAAATTGTTTGGAATTGAGATAAAGATGTTACATATAGAGTATTTTTGCATAAATCTTATTTCTGTGTTGCTTTAATGTCCTGGTTATATTTGACCCAGGCTAACAGTGATGCCTTTAAGTATGGACCATGGATTATACCCACAACAAGCACCCTCACTACATCAATCCACACTGATCAGTGCAGGGTTAGGGGTCATACCTTTATGTCTGAGTGACAGTTGAGATCAAGTTTCCTGCAACACTGAGCTCATTGCCCATTGTGCATCTGTCTCAGAACATTTGCTTTATTTGCAGACATACAATGCTTGTATGAGGCTGTGCAGTGAATCTCAGACATTCATCCTCAAACCTATAATCTGTACAAGCCTTGTAGGGTGCCACTACCGATAAACCAGAGGACAACAAAAGAAAAGGTTTTGTTATTTTAATGAAAAGTATGTAAGCAGTGGATGTTTTAGTTGTTACTTGGACTATACTCAAATGGGTCGTTTCAGGACACACACATTCACATTTTGCAGTGATGCACTTTTCTCATAATGGGTTGAAAAGAGGCTCTAAAAACTTTGCTGTGTAGTTTCCCTGTGCCAAAAGATATGATTTTTGGATTGGCAAGAAAAATAATGGGGTTGCAAGGGCAGATCTGCCATCAGAACTACAATTCCCGTCGATCAGTTGTAGATGGTGTTCGTTTTGGTCAGAAATATCCTCGACCGCACACCTCGCTTGCTCGCTAGTAGGTTGCGCACTTTCAATGAATTTTGCAACATGCAAATAAATTTTCCACTTGTCTGTTGCAATGAACGCATAATATTGGCTGACAGAAGAGGTAAAATCGTTTTTTTTTAGCCTGTAAGGCAGGACGTAGAGGTTGCGGCGACACAAATGTAAAATAGCGGTGCATTTTCTTATCCATTTATTTCCCCAGTCACTATAACAGTGGTGCCAACTGTGAGATAAACATTGTTAAACATTGTGCTGCGTTTTTCGTGGCTCAAATTCACTTGGATTCACTTTTTAATAGAAATACAAATAGGCGGTGCTTGTGGGTGGGAATTTGTGACAGACTCGTGAACGGCCAATCGTGTTAAAAGGACTCCGTTTCCTCGCGTTAAATCGCAATACCCCACCGCCCAAGAGATCCTGGTAAACCTAACTTGACGTTGCGTGATCGTACATGACAAACATTCAAGGTAGCCAATCAGTGGTCAGAATTTTATTTGATTGGCCAATAGTCATCATAAAACTTGACTAGAGGTGGGCTTTACAGAAATGTTACGTAGTGTGTTTGGTTGTTAGAAAGTTAATGGCTGGGGGGAAAGAGATTCTCTTCTCGCTTCAGGAGAGTTTGAGGATTTTCTGAAGTGAAAACATCATAATTTAAAACTGTATTACCCCAAAGCAAGTTTAGGACAATATTACATTTGTTAATATACATAATATTTAGGAAAGTATGCAGGATGCAGTAGCCGGGACAGCAATGCTGACGGACGGCTTCGAGGACGAGATTGACTCGGTGACTCCGCGCTCCCCTGCGGTAGGGATGGGGGTTGGAGCCACACCAGGAGCCGGACTCGGGGGCCTAGGGATTGGTGTCGGAGGAAAAAAAGTTCGCTTATTCGGCGAGGCGGGTGGGTCCGCAACAGACAGGCTGGATTTTAAACTCGCTGCGGCTGCAGTGCTTTCCTCCGGCCCTGGATCCGGCAGCGACGAAGATGAGGTTTCTGAGGTAACGTTAAGCCTAGCTAGCTAGACAAGATCGTATTTAGTCAGCCAGCAAGCTAACTCCGTCCCTCCCTCCCCGATGCAATTTCACAAAACAAACACATTTTAAGCCCAATATGTGTCATGTCAACCATATACCCCATACATTGTATTATTTTGGAACAGTATTGAGTGTACACACGGACATATTTTTAGAATTAGCCACAATATGCAATGTTTTATTTACGTCGAAGGCTGCGATCAAGGCCTAGCTAGTAGTTGCAGCGCATCGCAGCAGTGCTCTCACATTTAGCCACAACTTTGCTGTTTTTTAGGCAGCCAGTCGCAATGCCTGCCAGCCACGGTTGTTGGCAAGCACGTCCCAGTTAGCACATTTTAAAACGTTAGACGTATGTCACCCTGCAGACACCACAGGTATTCGATTTATCGCCTTACCCTTGTTTGCTGTCAAGTGTTGATAGCAAGCTAGTTCACCAAGTAAAACAGGCGGACGAAGACTTGCCTAACTAACGTTAGCTATTTGCTAGGCGTCATGGGTTCTCAGAAGATTGGCTGATTACGAAGTCCAACCATTTCTCCTACGCGTCAGGGCCCTGGGGATATTATCAATATCCTTCGTTGGACATTGCTAAGACGCTAAGCTGGGTCGGTCGGTCTCGGCTCGTTCTCCCAGTTTAAGCACCGTTATAAACAAAAGGTTCGCTGTTTTCGTGTCATTTGCCTTGGTTCTGTCACAACGCCTTCTGTCCTCGCTTGGACATTTACCCGACAGGACAACCCGTGCCGACCATGTAGCCGACAGCTGTGACGAACCCTCGTCCCCAGGAAAATGTGTTTGCGTATGAGTTTAGCAAGCCAGCCATGTATGCACAGGTGGTGGGTACGAAGCTAGCTTTGCACGTCGTCTCTCCAGTGTCTTTAGGGTTTAACTGCAGGTTTCTTAACGTCTTAATAATCTGTTACAATCTTTGGCTTCCCCTTAAAATTGCCCAACTAACATATGACTAGTTTCAGTTGCAGGTAAATAATTAATGTGTGGGTTTAAAGCTTAGTCATCATCGCTGTGAATGTGTGGTTTTTCTGTCAGATGTACTGGAACTGGCCTGGCACGTTGTCAGACAGTGAGACCTCTGTCCTGCGTGTAAACACCGGGCTCTCAACTCCCATGAATGCGCAGGTCTCACCCAGCCGGATACTGTTCTCGGCTCCAGTTGTTTCCCTCACTACCTTGTTTGAATCACTGCTTAATGTCTTTTAAACGCCCTTTGAAATCGCAATTTCCTCTTCCTTACAAAGCAACGGATCCTGCAAGTTTAGCAGTCGTAATTTTCTTTTTTTAATGCTGTGATGAAATGGGTCCTAATTACACGAAGAGCCAAATCTAGGTTTTTCACGTGTGTAATTACAAGACCATCACTTTGAATGAGCGTTCTCCTCGACCTTAACTGTTTAAAAAAAAAAACACAATCACTTAGGAATAATGTGGGAATAACACAAAAATAGAAGGCTAAGTTCACTGTGTCCCACATAAATTGGTTTAAATGTATGTCTGAACTTGTACAGAAGGACCTATGGCACCAGGTAATTTGTAGACAAAGCGGTCACAGTTGAGAGAGGTCGGGCAGATGCTTGGGGCGGTCTCTGCTTCTCTTTCTGCCGGGCATGGGTGCGACCGCGGCCTTTTATAGCTCGCAGAGGGTGGCACTTTTCTCCCTGGTGTAGACTGTTTGACCAGAATGGGGAGAGATCAGGATGTAGCCTTTGGGATAGCCTGGCACATCTGCCACCCATGCCTGCAACGCTAGGCCCCAGACGTACACATGGGATCTGCCAAGGACCTCGCCATGGTTCTGCAGTCCAGACGGTCCTCAGAGGCGCTACGTCTTTCCGCGTGTTGACCAGGAACAGATTTATTCTGCAGGTGATTGGCACAAAGAGGAAAAAATGCCCAGGTTCTGTGCTGAGTGGGCACAGAGTCTCACCCAGGTTCTGCAGGAAAACACACCCAGCTCCATACCCAGCACGTGCCAGGAGCGATTTGCTCAGTTTCCACTCCGTAAAGTGGCCACAAATTCCATTATCTTGGGTTCCACCCCTGTTGGCGTGGTCTGAGAAACGAAAAGCCCAAAGTTGCATTAATTCATTGCAGGGTGCCGGTTTGCACGGATGACATATGACCTGCAAATGCTGGTGATCGTACCACGTTTGGAAATGCACCCGCTGGGTTCAGTGTACACTTGTGTTCAGTGCTGTTGAACCACTTCAGGGAACCAAGGAGCTACGAGAGAAACGCAGGCCAGTTTGCTGAGTGGACGTACCTTTGGAACATAAACGCAGGGAATGAGGTGTTCCGCGTATCACGTGCCAGCATCCTGCCCACAGTGTGCAGATCCAGGACGCTCGGAGCCGTGGGCCAAGCACTTTCGCTCGGGTTGCAGGGTTGTCGTCACGCGCCAGACCAGCCACTTCTCCTTTTGGATCTCTTGGAAGCCCAGAAGTGCCTCATAGGGAGGGAAATGGGAAGGAAGTGATGTCAGAAGCCCATGGTGTTCCAGAAATTCAGGGAACTGGAGCGGCCAGTTGGCATGAGTGACAGGCGGTGGGTTTGAGGAGACTGGTCATCCTGCTGTAAGGGGTATAATAATCCATAGCGCTTAGGCCTCATACACATGCATACACATTGATATCCGCAGTAGTAGTAATGTGGCTGGTCTCCAGGATTGAGTGCAAACAAAACCTTAACATAAATGGGCATTCTTCCTTTCTGCCTTGTGGGCCTCCAGTTGAGCTCTCACTGGGAAGACGACTTTACCAGCAAGCCTTAATAATTGGTTCATTTGGCGCATGGCAAATATGTGGTGACAGTCATTGCGAGTGACTGGACCCTGAGCCAATGGGCAGGGCGATGCTGTGGGTTTGACCCGCCTCCAGCGGCGTGTAATGGGCTCAGTGTCTCTGCGGGTCACGTCAGAAGGCAGTGACACGGGCATGGTTTACACAGGGGAACAGTAGTAACTTTGAGCCGGCATTACGCACAGCTGAAAAATAAGCTGTTTGGGGTTTGGCGACAGAGAACAAATGTTGCATTGTAATCTTTCTACAGCCATTTAACTAGTGGTGTTAGGCACTTGGATCAGGTTTTACTTTAGGGGCAATTGTCCAACTAAAAGATTGTCTGTTTGTCTTCAAACGCAAAGTCTTTCTGTTTTATAAGCAACGTGTGTTGCTTTAAAAAAAAAAAAAAAAAAAACCTGACCTGTGATCTGACTGTTTTCTCTTAGTATACACACAAGCATGTAGCGCATACAGGATTGTGCCTGTACATAATATTCAGTGGAACAACAGGATTATGGGTATGCATATAACCTTCAGAAGAGCAGGGCTGTTGTTGTGTATATAACCTGCAGTATAACAGTGGAATTGTGGGTGACGTGTGTATATAACCTGTAGAACAGCTGGATTGTGGTTGTGTATGTACCCTTCAGTACCACAGTGGGATAGTGGGTGTATATATAACCTTCAGTGGAACAGTGGGATTTTGTGTGTATATAACCTTCAATAGAACAGTGGGATTATGGGTGTGTATATAACCTTCAGAAGAACAGCAGGATTATGGGTGTGTGTATATAGCGTTCAGTAGAACAGTGGGATTTTTGGTGTGTATATAACCTTCAGAAGAACAGCAGGATTATGGGTGTGTGTATATAGCGTTCAGTAGAACAGTGGGATTTTGTGTGTATATAACCTTCAATAGAACAGTGGGATTATGGGTGTGGTATATAGCGTTCAGTAGAACAGTGGATTTTTGTGTGTATATAACCTTCAGAAGAACAGCAGGATTATGGGTGTGCGTATATAGCGTTCAGTAGAACAGTGGGATTTTTGGTGTGTATATAACCTTCAGAAGAACAGCAGGATTATGGGTGTGCGTATATAGCGTTCAGTAGAACAGTGGGATTTTTGGTGTGTATATAACCTTCAGAAGAGCAGCAGGATTATGGGTGTGTGTATATAGCGTTCAGTAGAACAGTGGGATTTTTGGTGTGTATATAACCTTCAGAAGAACAGCAGGATTATGGGTGTGCGTATATAGCGTTCAGTAGAACAGTGAGATTTTTGGTGTGTATATAACCTTCAGAAGAACAGCAGGATTATGGGTGTGCGTATATAGCGTTCAGTAGAACAGTGGGATTTTTGGTGTGTATATAACCTTCAGAAGAGCAGCAGGATTATGGGTGTGTGTATATAGCGTTCAGTAGAACAGTGGGATTTTTGGTGTGTATATAACCTTCAGAAGAACAGCAGGATTATGGGTGTGTGTATATAGCGTTCAGTAGAACAGTGGGATTTTTGGTGTGTATATAACCTTCAGAAGAACAGCAGGATTATGGGTGTGTGTATATAGCGTTCAGTAGAACAGTGGGATTTTTGGTGTGTATATAACCTTCAGAAGAACAGCAGGATTATGGGTGTGTATATACCCTCCAGATGAAGATCAGGACTGTCAGTGTGTATGTAGCTAACTTTCAGTAGAACAGGGTTATTATGGCTGTGTACATAACCTGCAGTGTAAAAGGGGGATTGTATGGGTGTGTAGTGTTCAGTGTAAATGTGGGTGACATTGTGGGTATTTCTACAATCTTCTGGAGAACGACAGGCTTTTTGTTGTGTGTTGAGCCTTTGGTAGACAGGGTGTGCGTGCGTGCGTGCGTGCGTGCGTGCGTGTCATTCAGCAGAGCAGCAGGGTTGTTTTTATTTACTGTGTTCCATAGAATATATTGTGTGTGTGTGTGTACTCTGTAGAACAACCAGACTGTTTATTTACAGTGTTCTGAAGAATAGTGTGTGTGTGCTTCTGCGCATGTGTGTGTAGCGTTCATTGGGAGTAGGGCTGAGGTGGTTCTCATCTGTTCTTGTTTGAGGGAAGTCTGCAGTGGCAGCTGCGATGGAGTGAATGTGATAGCAGAAAGGAGGAGGAGGGAAAGGTTAGAAAGCCGCTGTTAATTCTCTGTATCTCCTTCTGAAAGGCTGTTCTCTTATCGACTCGCATTCTACATTTTTCTGTCAATTTTGCTCTCGCGTGTCTTGATGGATCTCTGCTGGAATATGAGGCAGAACATGCATTGTTTTGAGGTCCAGCTGACAGCTGGGTGTTCTGGGCCATTGCTACACACCGCCAGTCTTCTCCTGTCTCCAGAGTGAGCATGTGCAGTGGCCACCTGTGCACCCTGGGAACTGTAGTTTCAATGGTGCCGTTTGTTGTCAGTTATGCGTGCCCTTTGAGGACCAGTGGAACTACAACCCCCACAGTTCATTGTGTGACGCTTTCCTTTTGTAAACATTCCTCAGTTATGCAGTGTGCCATTAGCAGTTGCTGTTTGCATGTGTGTTGGAGAATGTTTGTCTGTGTCCATTTAATTTACTCACAGCAGTTGTACCAAGATATATTAATTAAAGCTGTAGAATTAAAGGCGGTTAACTGTGTCTTCTGCTTGTGCTGCTTTTGGAAATCCAAACTATGGAAACCAACCTTTTCCAGGCTGCCTGATTATTAGAGGGGGCGGGGGGTTACTCTTACAGTTTCAGTGAAATTGTTGTAATTTCTCCGAGTGGCTTTATTTAAAAATAAAAATAAAATTAATATATATATATAATATTCCATTCCTGAAATACTAGAGGTCTTCTTGCTTAGGCCAGCAGTTCTGAACTGGAGGTACCCAAAGTGCCGTTGTGGCGTACCTGTGGAACATGAGGAAAATTAAGAACGGAGGCTGTGGAATGTGCCTTATGGGACACATCCTACGTTCATCAGTATTGATTTAGCATCGAGCTTTGGACATCTGCATTAAATGAGTGATTTAGATTACAATAAGATGAGTAGTAATATGACTGAGTCATCTTTGAGGTGGGTTGTTTGATGACTCGTACTGAGGTGACAATGTATGTTGCCTGAAAGTGGCCCTGATCCACTGCTTTGGTCAGAAGCAGCTGTATAACTGCTCTGTAGCTCATTATTCAGACCTACTCTTGTGTGCGTGTGTTAGCATGGGCCCTTGAAAACTTTAACCTTGAACGCTGCTTGAATTTTACTGATAAGATGAAATGATAATGCTTGAATTTTGAATTGTGTACATACTGCAAACTGTACATCCAAAACATCTTCATGTCTTACTCTGTTACGCATGCGAGACAACAAAAATAAGACCAATTCCATTTGAGGGTTGTGTCACTCGAAAGTTATGGTGTCGTCTCCAAAGACCTGCAAACGTGTTTTTTTTTTTTTTTTTTTTTGAATTAAAGTTATCGGTTATTCTATAGGCAATATCTGTGAAGTTGATGGTGGGCGCATAATTTTTTACGCGTGGAAAAACTGCCAAAACGTGGGAAAGAACTATAAACGCAGATATTCAGAGTTCTTTTTCAAATCTATTTTAAATAGAAATCCGCCTTGCGCGGTTCTTATATATAATGGTTTTTTTTCTTCATGCCGTCACTGGTTAGAACTCTCTGGAGGCGGCACAAAATTTGATTGAGGCGGCTTCCTGAAAATTCTCTACACAGGAACAACCCTGTCAATTAGCTGCATAAATTCACAAATATAAATGAATAGAATTCATTGCATCTTACCATAATCATATATGCCTTCATCTTTGAAATCGCAATAACCCAATATTTAGGCTACATGTTATTTATCAGAAAATGCCTTAATGTTAGTTGATCAAGCTCAGCGTATTTAGAGAAGCTAAACATCTGATTAATTTTACGAATCTTTGTTTATCAATCATGTTACTGTTTTTTTGTTTTGAATATTAAACAACATATCTTTGTCATCCAAACCTATAAAAAAATGACAACTTTTTGAACATATTCACTTCCAGTCCAGTTACAGCTACATCTAACCTCTTGGCTGATTGTAGAAAGAAAGGCAAAACAGAAAATTTCGATTTGAGGGAATGTGACCTTTGACCTAACATAAATTTTCTTTTTAAGGAAAGCATGAGAGCAACATGCAGCTCATATCATGAATGAAGATCGCTCTTGAAGTGACTGTGTTTTCATGTTTCCAGCGCGGTGTCTGATACAGAACAGATGTAGGTGCGTCCCCCCCCACCCCCCTTACAGATTCCTCAGACAGCTGAGCCCTTTCCTGGCTCAAATGGCTTGTAATCATATTTGAAGTGTTATTTAAACAGCCGTCTCGGTTACTCTGGAGCAGAGAAAGAGAGCCCAGCGAAAGAGGCGCTGTCAGGTTAATCTATTTGCTTCCTGCCATTTTAATTTGTCTTTCGCACTTCTGGATGTTTATTTTAGCTGGAGGACCAGGTCGAGCCTCCTGCTTTTCGGCGTACGGTGTGCAGCGTGCTGCGATGGCTGAGCCGCTCGCCATCGACCCCCTCGCGCAGGTCTAGCGCATGGTGTCTGACTCCAGTCCGGGAGGGCTGCAGCGTCTGCTGTGTTTTCAGCGCGTCTCAGCACTAGCCATTAATTCATGTCTTTGATTGGCCAGTCCACACACTGTGTTCCCTAGGCCTTAATTGGCTGCTGATTGAAAGAAAACCACAAATACCTGCAGACGCTGTGGCCCTCCAGCACTGTAGTTTGGCAGCCCTCGGCCTGGACACCAATGTGGGACCGGGGGGGGGGGGGCTCTGTACCACACCAGGGAGTCACTTGCACGTGAAATCATTAGGAACTGCTGGGGTAAATTACTTCCATGAATTACTCAGTCCGGCCATTACACTGTCCGGCCAGGACTGCAAACCGGACACGTTTGAGTAATTTTAAATGCGGACATTCCGGTCGAAAACTGGACATCTGCCAACTCTAGTCAGAGGCGGCACAGTCTGGAGTCCATGCCAGACGGTGGGGCCCATCCCCTGCACTAGAACAGTGCCTTCTCTGGATGAGCCGCCCAGCAGCCCCCTGGATGCACTGTTTTACAGCCCCGCCTCTGATTCCTCCGGGACGGAGTGGCTTTGCAGAGCGTGAGTTCGAGGAGGCCGCGCGTTAAGCACGCTGGCTGTTCCGCTCGTGTCCCTGCGTGGCTGCAGGTGGCCCCCGCTTGCCCCGGGAATGCGAGGGAGTCACTGCACTTACGAATTCACTGGAGTTCGTCTCCGCTCTCTCCCCCCCCGTCTGGGCCCGCCGAGGTATCCGGGCCCAAGTGCGGAATGCCGGCCCAGCGCTTTCTTGAACCGCTGCTTCGGAATGCTCAGCGGCTGCTCCCGCCGTGGACCAATGGGGTCGCGGCATGGCTGTGTGACATCACCAGCTGTGTGCTCTGCGGCTCGCTTGAAAGCATGCGGTTACAGTTGCCGTGGTAGGAATTCAGCTGTCTTGTTCGCACAGGTGCATTTTGATCAAATGTATTTTTCACGCCTTCATTCTGGGGCGCCAGTGTAGTATAATGGATATGGAGTTGGTCTTTTAACCTGAAGGTCACAGGCTCGATTCCCACTGCTGTTGTACCCTTGAGAAAGGTACTTAGCCTACATTGCTTCAGTATATATCCAGCTGTATAAATGGATGCGTTGTAAGAAGTTGTGTAAGTCGCTCTGAATAAGCGTATCTGCTAAATGCCTGTAATAGAGTAGTGCCCACAGGTCAAGCTCCATGTTGTCCACCCAGGATAATTTACAACTCTAGATTCATCTGCAGCTGCATTTTTTGTGGCACTACTTTATGGAGAGTGTGTGAATTTATGTTCTAGAGGTTTGTTTGTATGTTTACATCCGAGAGGTTAATGGAGATTTTGTGGGCCGGTGGGCAGTCAGGTTTGTGCGTTTTTTGGGCATGGTTTATTTTTAAGGACTGTCAACCACAGGAAGTTGCGTGCTCATGTTTACGCCTCAGTGTGAAAGTGGGGTAGGAGGACGCTGGTGTCCATACTGAGTGGCAGCCTTTATATCTGATCATGATCACTGTTGTGACAGTGAGCTGCTGTCCCTCAAAGCCAGGGGGGGTCTCCTCTGGGGCAGGGCGACCTGCCCCGCTGACTCATGGGTAATTTCTGCTCTCGTGCCCCCTCACGCTCCAGATTGGGGGGTGCGGTGAAGGAATCTTGCTATTTATGAATGTGTCCTGGAACTGCAGGCCGATGTCACTGATGTCATGCAGGGACTTGTGTGTCTGTCAGCTTCCAGCTGAGGTGCGTGTGTGCGTGCGTGCGTGCGGCAAAATCATAGAGAAAAGGCTTGCTGTATCTAATTGCTTTCTGTACTCAACAACAAACACACATGTACGTATAAATACATTACTGTAATGTGTTCTGCACGAATAAAATATGTTTTCTGCTCTAGACCGTCATTAGTGTAACGAGTGTGTAGATGCGCGCTGACTTTTAAAGACGTAATTAGAGCGTGTGTGTCACAATATTTTATGTCCTATTAAAAGGTAGTTGATAGTGGAGTAGTCGACACATTAATTACCATCACCAGAGAAACCTACACAGATTCCTCAAAGCCAAGAGACGAAGAGAAAATGAAAGAATAGATGAGGGATTGCATCTGAAGAGGAATGTAGTCTTTAATTCCCTGCATATATTCCCAAGGTTTGTTTTCTTTGAGCCCTTAGCTCTTCATTAGCCTCTAAGTGAAATGTCCTTTTGATGGTAGGCTATTTGTCGGGTCAAGTGGTGAGCAACGTTTCGGCGTTCTTGACTAAATTAACGCGTAGACGTGACGAGCAGCAATTTTCGGGGGACAAGGGAGGACTCGTGTGTGCGTGTGCGTGTGCGTGCGCGTGCGTGCGTGTGTACGAGAGGTGAAGGTTTAGAAATACTCCCGGAACCACATGCAAACCGAATTTGCATCCAAACCGCTCTTCGTCATGTGACGTCGCACCGTGGCCAATAAAATGCAAATGATTCGCATGCAGCTTGGCCTTTCTGAGGCTAGGAGACAGTGCTGCTGTTTTTCAGCTGTGGGGGATAAATGCAGCGTTTAATGGTGCTCATTACATGGCTGAAATGTGTAATACGGGTCTGTGGTTACTGGTTACACACATTAGCCTCAGTAGCCTCTGTGTGAATCAGGCGATCCCAAGTGCTCCAGAGCGGCTGTTAAACTGTGAACCGTTGTCTTTACACGCATGTCCAGGGCAGTGGGCAGCACGTAATGCTACTATGTCTATAGTATGATTCACTCTTCGGTTCTGTGTGTGTGTGGAGGGTGGCAGCAGTTGGAAGAACTGTGTATGCAGGTATGATGTCATAGAGAGCATGGTTTGCAGGTTCGGTGTCAGAGAGAGAGTGAGAGTGTGAGTGTGAGAGAGAGTAAGAGAGAGGTCTCAGTGGTTGTGATGGAGTTCAGAATTGGAAACACCAGTGATTGTAGCTGTGAAGCTGTGGTGGTAGACATTCTCTGGCACAGAGTGTCACTCTGTAGGCATGCTGACACACTGACACACACTGATGCTTGGTTCTATCTCACGTGCACACCCATAGGCTGCGGCAGGTCTGTACGTTCCCACTGTCCGGAGATTGGCCGCAATGAAACGGCAGTCTAGGGTAAAGACAGTTGACCTACATTTCATAAACAGCCTTGTAAGAAAAATGGTAAATATGTTCCGCAGTTATTGTATATTTTTCTAAACTTCTCATGGTTTGAGGATGATTTAAAACCAACTCCTCCCTTATCGTCTTTCCATCTAGACTGTGATTATGCGACTCTCTCCTCTCTGTCTCACTCGATCACTCTCTGTCTCGCTCACTCTATCTGTCTCTGTCTCACTCGCTGTCTGTCTATATCAATCTCTGTCTCTCAGAGAGAGAGGGGGGAGGGGGAGAGAGAGAGAGGGGAAGGAAGGAAGGAAGGAAGGAAGGAGGGAAGGAAGGAGGGAAGGAGGGAAGGAAGGAAGGAACAGACCATACTGAAGCTGGGTTGGGATGACCTCAGATGAGCTTGAGTGGGGTTTTTTTTTTTTTTTGCACTACGACCCTACCGTCCTGTCGGAGCGAATCTCGATAGCGCGCTAGCTAGCTCGAGTTCCACAGCCCGCGGAGCGCTGCTGGCGCTGGGAACGGGGCGGAGCCAGAGGCGGTGCTCAGACGTGTGTGGTCCCGCCCCCACCCCCCGCGCCGGCCCGCGTGCACATACCTGCTGCTGCTGCTGCAGAGGAGGTGCTGGGCCCCCCGGGGGGGGTCTGCCCACGCGCCAGTCCGGCGGCTGCCTGCAGCGCTATTTTCATGTATTTGTTCAGCGGGCGCTCTCATCCAGAGGGGCTCACGCTGCCGCTACAGAAGCAGCCTGACCGCAGGCATACGAGCCAATGGCCGAGCCGCAGGACATAGGAAACGCACAGGGCTGTGAAACTGTGGCACGGTGTTGGCATGAAACTAACAAGGCATAAACATCGCCATTCAATAGCAGACACAGCGCCTAACGATGGTCCGCAAGGGCAGCCTAACTCACATGGTCACGTGCGTATTCTTATATATTACTATACGTATTAGTGCCATACGAGTGGTCTGTGTGGTAATGTGACCTCACGCCGCTAATGCACGCAGTGTGCGGCAGTGATCTGTAAGTTATGTTACCCAACACCGCGCTGACATACATGGGTTTGTTTGAATAGCATTCCAGCTATGCGGCCTTCACCTTGAAAGTGATCTATAAGCGTAACCTTACACTAACACACAGGTCATGTGTAAAATGATCTCTCTAATGTTTTCTCTGTTGATGGCGGGGATCGCTGCTGAACACCGAGACGCGGGTAACCCAACACCGCCGTGTACGTCACGTCTAACGGTGATCTATAAACGTATCGGTGAAACCTTTCCTTTCTCTCCCTTTTCTTCTCTCTCCTTTAACGGCTCTCTCCTTTTCTTTCTCTGGAATATTAGCTCCCTCTTCCTCAGTCCGCCTGTTTCTGATAGGCTGCTGCCTCTGCTGTGTAAATATGAATGGATGTGAATGAACCTCGGCCCTAGGCAGGTCTGGGTAAACTCAAACCCTTCCCTTTAAACAAATGACCCTCCGTCACGCTTCCAGAATGTTCTGGGACGTCGGTTTTCTCCAGCCGGCATTGTTTTTACCCATCATCCCTCAGGATGACACCGTACGGCGTTTGGGGCGTTCGGCAAACGGACACTGCCAGCCGTGCAGGCCGGTTCCGTGCGTTAAGACATCAGCTGGAGCGCTGATGACGGTTTCACCGGAGACGGCCGCCGGCGCGGTTAGCCACTAAGCGCCGATCCCAGCGCTTCTGCCAGTCGGTCGGCGGAGAGAGCTCCATTAGCTCCGCCTCCTCCGCCCCCGGGTCCGCGGCCCGGCTCCCGCCCACGCGCCTGCTGTGCGTGCCGCCGCTCGGACCCCCCTGCCCCTCCGCCGCCGGAGTCGGATGTGAACGCGGCGCGTGGAGTCGGATGTGAACGCGGAGCGCGGGGGAATTAACGGTCAAGGCGTGCTGCCTCACTCTGAGAAATAGGGCTGCTGGGTATTATTCTCTGCTGGGTATTATTCTCTGCGTTCTCCATAAGCAGTGAAGTTGGGTGGGCTCTGCAGATGTGGAGCATGAGAGCATGCGTTTTGGCTCTGCAGATGTGGAGCATGATCACATGCGTTTTGGCTCTGCAGATGTGGAGCATGATCACATCCGTTTTGGCCCTGCAGATGTGGAGCATGATCACATGCGTTTTGGCTCTGCAGATGTGGAGCATGATCACTGCGTTTTGGCCCTGCAGATGTGGAGCATGATCACTGCGTTTTGGCTCTGCAGATGTGGAGCATGATCACTGCGTTTTGGCTCTGCAGATGTGGAGCATGATCACGTGCGTTTTGGCTCTGCAGATGTGCAGCATGATCACATGCGTTTTGGCCCTGCAGATGTGGAGCATGATCACAGGCGTTTTGGCTCTGCAGATGTGGAGCATGATCACATCCGTTTTGGCTCTGCAGATGTGGAGCATGATCACATGCGTTTTGGCTCTGCAGATGTGGAGCATGATCACATGCGTTTTGGCTCTGCAGATGTGGAGCATGATCACATGCGTTTTGGCTCTGCAGATGTGGAGCATGAGAGCATGCGTTTTGGCTCTGCAGATGTGGAGCATGATCACTGCGTTTTGGCTCTGCAGATGTGGAGCATGATCACAGGCGTTTTGGCCCTGCAGATGTGGAGCATGATCACATCCGTTTTGGCCCTGCAGATGTGGAGCATGAGAGCGTGTGTTTTGGCCCTGCAGATGTGGAGCATGAGAGCATGCGTTTTGGCTCTGCAGATGTGGAGCATGATCACTGCGTTTTGGCTCTGCAGATGTGGAGCATGATCACTGCGTTTTGGCTCTGCAGATGTGGAGCATGATCACATGCGTTTTGGCTCTGCAGATGTGGAGCATGATCACATGCGTTTTGGCCCTGCAGATGTGGAGCATGATCACATGCGTTTTGGCCCTGCAGATGTGGAGCATGATCACATGCGTTTTGGCTCTGCAGATGTGGAGCATGATCACATGCGTTTTGGCCCTGCAGATGTGGAGCATGATCACATGCGTTTTGGCTCTGCAGATGTGGAGCATGATCACATGCGTTTTGGCCCTGCAGATGTGGAGCATAATCACTGCGTTTTGGCCCGTCGGTACAGACGTGGCTCTTGGCTGTGTTGGGACGTGCTGGCAGGCTCTGTGTGGAGCAGAATGCGCGTGTGATCTGGAGTACAGCCGATAAGCACCGTGATTTATAAAGCGTGACTCCACCGCGCAGAATTCGGCCCCGCCCCGCCCCAGGCCGGCGGCAGCCCGTCTCGGCCAGCGGAGCGTGTCTCAGGGCCCTGGCGGCGGCGGCGGCGGCGGCGGCTTCTCCTCTCCCGCGCTGCGCAAGAGGGAGAGGAGGGCGGAGTCACAGTGGAGAACCGCCGTGCCGGAGATGAGAAAGCAGGAGGGCGGGAGGTGCTGTGAGTGGGAGGTCCCTGGGGGAGAAGATACGCCGCTATATTCCGCTAGGGGCATGGGTGGGGTGAGGTCAACCAGTAACCCGGGTTTCACCCCTCTGCTCTGAGCGCTTTTTGGCGGTAAGGGGCTCCGAAACGCGTGTCTATCTGGGCGGCGCTGGCCTGCGTCTTTCTGCAGCGACCGGGCGCGCTCCCCCCCCCCCAGAGCACCCCCCCATCACACGTGTGGCTGTTCGCAGGGGCGAGCGTTTGCGTCCGCAGTGCACTACGTCCACTTAGCGCACGCTCTGCTGCAGCGGTGCCCAGTCACGAGCCACGGAGAGTATGCAGGACTTGAGGTCCATCCAGTCGCTCCTCCTGCTGATTTCACGGATTAGTCCCGCCTCTCTGGTTGGAGGTATGCTATAATTGGTGAAATTTGAGGTCGAGTGATTAGTTGGAATTGAAGATCTGCATACCCGCAGCCCTCCATGGCCCGTGATTGGACACCACTGCCCTGCTGTGTTCAGAGAGCTGTACAGTGCAGGAGAGCGTGGATGGCGCTCGCCTGATTTACATGAGTAAGACTGCCGTACCAGGCTAGCTGCATTCCCACACCGCCAAGCATGTAGCGGCACTGAAGTGCTAATGCAAATCAGCTGCGCTGAGCTTGAGCCAAATTACAAAGCCTGAATATGTCCACATTACATCTGTGACAAACCCTGAAAAGACTAACCTCGAAACATAAACAAACCCCAACCAGTGCAAAAGGTAGGAGTGTTGGGGGTTCTTTATGGTTCGAGGTTAGTCTTTTCAGGGTTTGTCACAGATGTAATGTGCGTATGTTTGTGTCTGAAGGTTGACAGCAGTAGTGTTCTGACATGTTAGCTCTGCCCAGCTGTGATTGCTGTATGCAGGTCAGGAAACTAACTTTTTTTATCCAGTGCCTGGTGCACCCATGAATTCTCCAGCCAATATAAATTTAACCGGACAACTAGATATTTAGAATAGAAGAGTACCTCCAAGGGATGGGTGGGTACCTGCCAAAGACAAACTTACCAGCCACAGGTGAATTTCACCTGCATTTGGATGGTGGCTGGTGTTAGGTTCCTACCCCGGCTGTATGGTAAAGGTCCTATTGTGGCTGTCAGTAGCCGAATGCCCAGGGGTCCACAGTAGGACAGCGTTAGCCTTGGGGTTGGGTAGCTGATGTCATAGCTCCTCCTAATAGCTCAGCTGGAGCCACGTGTTATTGGTGGTCATAATATGCCTCCTCCTCTGATTGGCTCAAGCTGGATGGATGTAGTGCTGTGGGTCCTGTAAGCTGTGAGGTGAGGGCTGGCTCTTGGGCAGATACAGGAGACGAGTGCTTAGCGACAGGCGTTGTTGAAAACACACAGTTGGAGACGTTAAGGGGGGGGGTGAAGACTCCGCGGCTGAGGGTGATGTCATGCGCTGCGGCTCCGCTCGTGTGCTCTGCAGAGACGCGCTCGCGCTGTTCCCGGATCAGCCTGTTCTGGATCAGCATGTTCTGGCTCCGCCTGCCGCTCGCTGGCTCTCTGGCTCTCGCGCTCTCATGCTCCGGTAGCTGATGCTGAGAGATTATGTCTGTGCTCCGGCTTTCCAGCTCTGGATGTTCAGTGAGGCAAAAGTACAGCCTGTTTCCCCTGATCCCAACTGTACTGCACATACAGCCTGCTCTCACTGATTCAGCTGTACTGTAGAACAGGAGTACAGACTGTTTCCCCTGATCCCAACTGTACTGCACATACAGCCTGCTCTCACTGATTCGGCTGTACTGCACATACAGCCTGCTCTCACTGATTCAGCTGTACTGTAGAACAGGAGTACAGACTGTTTCCCCTGATCCCAACTGTACTGCACATACAGCCTGCGCTCACTGATTCGGCTGTACTGTAGAACAGGAGTACAGCCTGTTTCCCCTGATCCCAACTGTACTGTACATGCAGCCTGCTCTCACTGATTCGGCTGTACTGTAGAACAGGAGTACAGCCTGTTTCCCCTGATCCCAACTGTACTGTACATACAGCCTGTTCCCACTGATTCGGCTGTACTGTAGAACAGGAGTACAGCCTGTTTCCCCTGATCCCAACTGTACTGTACATACAGCCTGTTCCCACTGATTCGGCTGTACTGTAGAACAGGAGTACAGCCTGTTTCCCCTGATCCCAACTGTACTGTACATACAGCCTGTTCCCACTGATTCGGCTGTACTGTAGAACAGGAGTACAGCCTGTTTCCCCTGATCCCAACTGTACTGTACATACAGCCTGCTCTCACTGATTCGGCTGTACTGTAGAACAGGAGTACAGCCTGTTTCCCCTGATCCCAACTGTACTGTACATACAGCCTGTTCTCACTGATTCAGCTGTACTGTAGAATAGGAGTACACACTGTTTCCCCTGATCCCAACTGTACTGCACATACAGCCTGCTCTCACTGATTCGGCTGTACTGTAGAACAGGAGTACAGCCTGTTTCCCCTGATCCCAACTGTACTGTACATACAGCCTGCGCTCACTGATTCAGCTGTACTGTAGAACAGGAGTACAGACTGTTTCCCCTGATCCAAACTGTACTGTACATACAGCCTGCGCTCACTGATTCGGCTGTACTGTAGAACAGGAGTACAGACTGTTTCCACTGATCCCAACTGTACTGTACATACAGACTGTTTCCCCTGATCCCAACTGTACTGTACATACAGCCTGTTCCCACTGATTCGGCTGTACTGTAGAACAGGAGTACAGACTGTTTCCACTGATCCCAACTGTACTGTACATACAGACTGTTTCCCCTGATCCCAACTGTACTGTACATACAGCCTGCTCTCACTGATTCGGCTGTACTGTAGAACAGGAGTACAGCCTGTTTCCCCTGATCCCAACTGTACTGTACATACAGCCTGTTCACACTGATTCAGCTGTACTGTAAATTCTGGCTGTTTTCTCTGATTTCAGCTGTACTGTAGATTCAGGCTGTTTTCTCTGATTTCAGCTGTACTGTAGAACATGACTACACAATGTTTTGACTGATTCTAGCTGTGCTATAGAAAGGGACTACAGGGCATTTGGACTCAGTCCAGCTGTCCTGCAGAACCGTTAACTGCTTCTGGCTGTGCAACCCAGTACCTGCTCAGCTCCATATTCTTAACCGTGATTGTTCTTCCTACCATTGAAGATCTTGAAAGTGTTTATAGTGGGGCATGAGCAGATACAGCCCTGTGTAATGGATGCTCTTGGAATCACCATGTTGAGCCAGGGAGGGGCAGTTCCAGTCCTGGAGAGCCGGTGTGTTTGCAGGTTTTTGTTTCCTCCAGTTGCCCTGCCGAAATGAGGCAGCTGACTGTATACTCCAACACCGGCTCTCTCCTCCATTAGATCACCGTAAAGGTTTCACATAGGGACACAAGCACAGTCTTCGGGTGTCATTCATGTGCTGCTGAAGAAATGTGGCTGAAATATCAGACAGTGTGAATGTTAGGGCTGGTTACGTAATGAAGGCCAGAAGTTGGCATGAAACACGGGAGCAGATGTGGCCCTCGTTGCCCACCCCTGTGCGGAGCTGTGCAGAGGCTGGCAGTGCCAGCCGGTTGCTCTGTTGACTGGTTGGCGGTGCTGAAGGACATCCTGCCGGCCTGCCAGTCCCGCCATGGCGCTCTGCCGCGCGGCTGAAAGCAGGTGTGGGGAGGTCAAGGTCGTGGGCGGGGGCGGGGGAAGGGGCGGGGCTAACGGGCTGATCAGCTCATCTCTGCGCTTACTGTAATTCCGCCAGAGCTCAGGGCCTTAACGTTGCGCGGCCGCGCCCCTTCGTCGCCAGGCAACGAGGGGAGTGGGGGCGGAGCTGGGTCGGTGGGTCAGAGCGGCGTTGCTGACCCCCTTCACTCACGCTTTGCTATGGCGCTATGGGCTGTGACACTCTGTGACCTGACCTGGGCGCTGTCGCTGCTGAGCACTGAGTGTGTGTTGCTGTCGGTTGTCTACAGTGCTGTGTTCGTGTGTGTGTGTGTGTGTGTGTGTGTTGCTGTCAGTCGCCCACAGTACTGAGTGTGTGTGTTGCTGCTTGTCCTCCCGTCCATTCCTTGATACGTGGTGTTTTTGTGAGTTGTCTTGTGGGTGATCAGCAGTAAAGAGCGTGCTGCTCTGTCAGTGGTTTCCCCTGTGGAAAGCACTGCTCTGAGACGAGCAGCAAAGACTCGTCTGGGACAGTTTGTTTTCATCTGTGCAGCTTGTCCCCGTAAGTCATGTGTGACTGAAGTCATTTTCTCTGAATGGTGCTTTTTGAGTCAGCCTTCCTTTTGATTTGGAAATGCCTGAAACATTCATTCAGTATCATTTATTGAACAAACAATATAGGATGGTACTGTGTGTTTGTGTGTCTGTGTGTGTGCGCGTGCGTGCACGTGTGTGTGCATGTGTGCGTGCCTGCCTATGTGTGTGTGTTTCGCGCAGTTGGCTTCATCACGCTGAAGGAATGTAATGGACACTATCTAACTGCACTGCCTCCATCTCTGTTGAAATGGAGCGAGACTCTACCTGCCGGTGGCTTACCTGTCTGCACCGCAGCCTCTGACACGTGGGCCTCTGACGCACTGCGCTCTGACACACTGCGCTCTGACACACTGCGCTCTGACACACTGCGCTCTGACACACTGCTCTCTGACACACGGGCCTCTGACACTGCGCTCTGACACACTGCTCTGACATACGGGCCTCTGACACACTGTGCTCTGACACTCTGCGCTCTGACGCACTGTGCTCTGACATACGGGCATGTGCAGTGCCGCGCTCTGACTGTGGTTAGACCGCGACCGGCCCTTTAACAGCTGGAGGCCTGTTAAACTGCTCTTAAATAGACCCGGGAGTTAAAGCTCCTTCCCTAATCTTCTGGGTTAAACAGTTTATTGCCAGAGTTTCATCATCTGGCCCGTTTGAACCCGCAGGGTGGGGAGCTAGCACTGTGCTAATGCAGGCGCACAGGTTACTTGCTAGCCTGTTCCACACAGATCCTGGGGTCGCTAATGCAGGCGCACGGGTTACTCGCTAGCCTGTTCCACACAGATCCTAGGGTCGCTAATGCAGGTGCACAGGTTACTTGCTAGCCTGTTCCACACAGATCCTAGGGTCGCTAATGCAGGCGCACAGGTTACTTGCTAGCCTGTTCCACACAGATCCTGGGGTCGCTAATGCAGGCGCACGGGTTACTCACTAGCCTGTTCCACACAGATCCTGGGGTCGCTAATGCAGGCGCACGGGTTACTCGCTAGCCTGTTCCACACAGATCCTGGGGTCGCTAATGCAGGCGCACGGGTTACTCGCTAGCCTGTTCCACACAGCTCCTGGGGTCACTAATGTAGGCATGTAGGTTACTCGTTAGCCTGTTCCACACAGCTCCTGGGGTCGCTAATGCAGGCGCACGGGTTACTCGCTAGCCTGTTCCACACAGATTCTGGGATTGTTAATGCAGGCATGTAGGTTACTCGCTAGCCTGTTCCACAGAGATCCTAGGGTCGCTAATGCAGGCATGTAGGTTACTCGCTAGCCTGTTCCACACATCCTGGGGTCGCTAATGCAGGCATGTAGGTTACTCGCTAGCCTGTTCCACACATCCTGGGGTCGCTAATGCAGGCGCACGGGTTACTCGCTAGCCTGTTCCACACAGATCCTGGGGTCGCTACTGCAGGCATGTAGGTTACTCGCTAGCCTGTTCCACATAGATCCTGGGGTCGCTAATGCAGGCGCACGGGTTACTCGCTAGCCTGTTCCACACAGATCCTGGGATTGTTAATGCAGGCATGTAGGTTACTCGCTAGCCTGTTCCACACAGATCCTGGGGTCGCTAATGCAGGCATGTAGGTTACTCGCTAGCCTGTTCCACACAGATCCTGGGGTTGCTACTGCAGGCATGTAGGTTACTCGCTAGCCTGTTCCACACAGATCCTGGGGTCGCTAATGCAGGCGCACGGGTTACTCGCTAGCCTGTTCCACACAGATCCTGGGATTGTTAATGCAGGCATGTAGGTTACTCGCTAGCCTGTTCCACACAGATCCTGGGGTCGCTACTGCAGGCATGTAGGTTACTCGCTAGCCTGTTCCACACAGATCCTGGGATCGCTAATGCAGGCGCACGGGTTACTCGCTAGCCTGTTCCACACAACTCCTGGGGTCGCTAATGCAGGCATGTATGTTACTCGCTAGCCTGTTCCACACAGATCCTGGGTTCGCTAATGCAGGCATGTAGGTTACTCGCTAGCCTGTTCCACACAGATCCTGGGGTCGCTAATGCAGGCATGTAGGTTACTCGTTAGCCTGTTCCACACAGATCCTGGGGTCCGCGGTGCCACTCTGCTAACATACGCACGCAAGAGTTTTTTCACTGAATGCAAACTATTTAGCTGTGAATCAGTTACGCAAAGTATGTCCTCCCCCACAAGTCCCCACGGTTGAGTCTGCCAACCAGCCCCTGATTTCCTGGTAATCTGTCTGACTTTATTGCTTATAGTCCCTGTGGCACATAGGGCTGGGTATCGAAACTCGGTACCACTGTGCCGCTGGTTCCCGTTGGACCGGTACCTACCCTACCAGACTGAATTGCATTCCAATTTTAACAAAAACATTGTTTTGTTGGTAGATCTCCGTGAATAGGGCACTTTTTTTTTGAGGAGGTTGCAGGGTTGAATCCTGGGTGGCTGGTTTCCCCTGGAGCCGTGCACTCATGCTGGATTAATTGTGTAAACATCCAACTGCATAAATGAACGCTCTGTGAAACGCAAGTTTAAAGTGACTACGGCTATGGCAGCTCTGGTGAACTGGGGTGTGGTTGCGGTATTTGTTCATCTTGCACTTTTTAAAATGTTGGTTAATCTGTCAGCGTCTTCAGAACATACAGATAACTGCCCAAATGAGAATAACTCCAAGGAGACTATCCTTCAAAAGTTCTTAGTGGACTGTTCTTGTTGTAACTGCCTGCTGACCTTCAACTGAAATTTGCAATCGGCCGTTTCTGGAGTTGCTGGTCTGTTTTGCCCTGCATCTTGGTTGAGGAGTATGCGCTTTCATCCTTTGTTGCCCCTGGCTGATGTCCTTCCCTCAGACTCCTATGCTAACATCGCTGTAGCCACTGTGCCTTGTGAATCATCAGAAGGTTCAGCGGTCTTAGTCACTGAGGCTCCAAACGTGCCCCAACAACCACTGCTCCGTCTGAGTCGCTGAGACCTCCACTTCTAGCCATGTTAGCCAATCACAATTCTCGGATCTATCTTGTACCAGCCAATTGAACATGTTCTCTCCACTGTACATCGCTCTGATCCTTGCAGTTAATTTTGTGCCTGACAAGATGGCGGCTTCACCTACATAGGAATTAATGGACCCTCATTGGTTTAGCAGTTGTAGCTACTTCATTTTTGCTACAGGCTGCAGGTTATGTGCTGCGTATGTATGCACCTGCATGAATAGATTTGCTTTCGCAAATTCAACATCTGGAGTCCTATCAGTGCGGTATATCGTTGTGCACGTTAAAACGGCGATACCGAGATCCCTTCTGGACCTTGACAGCAGAAGCTAGCCTTTCTTTCGAGGGGCGAGTGGTTGCTGCTTCTCAAGGCCTTTTGTGGAATGTGTGGCCATGTACTTGAGTTTTATCTCGATGGGGCTAACGTGTGTGTGTGTGTGTGTGTTCCAGGTGGAGTCCTTCATACTGGACCAGGAGGACCTGGAGAACCCCATGCTGAAGACCGCGTCAGAGCTGCTCCTGTCCAGTGCCGCAGACGGGGCTGACCTGAGAACAGTGGACCCAGAGACGCAAGCCAGACTAGAGGCCCTGCTCGAGGCCGCAGGTATGTCCCCCCTGCCCCGAAAAGGGCTTCTGTAAGGCCTCCTTTAGTGGGCGGGCCTTATTTCCTCAGGCCAGCTTAACGTAGACGATCCTGATTTTCTCACATTGATTTGCGATCGTTGTTTACCTGTAATGGTGGAAAGAGCCTGCTGTTTAAGGGTAAAGGCACATGTCACAGTTAAAGTCGGATGAAGAATAAACGGTTTTACAGTGTTTATTTTTACCTGCTGCATGTTTGTCGAGCGCCCGTTAGCGTAACAAAACTAGCCTGCTGGAGTTGTGTGCACGCTCACACTTCTGCATGGAGGCGAGGGGAGGGGCGACCTGCCTGTGGGTCTTGGTTTGTCTGTAGGCTGGACTGCTAAGTAGGACCACAGTCGAGGGATAGATCCATGACATCACGCAATGAGCCTGATGGGGGTATTCAGATCGATTGGGGGGGGGGGAGGTGGGTTCTTCCAGACGTTCCTAGAAAACTGCATACTAGTTTTTTTAATTAATGCCTTTGCCATCTACTGCACTCTTTGTATTATTTGGTAATGTATCTGAATTGGACATTTATGTGTGGGTGAAATTATAAGTGCTGTCATTTTCTGAGTGTCAAGTGAGTTCAGCTGCTGTGTGTCTGAGTCTCTGTGTGTGAGAGAGTGAATGTGGGTGGGTGGGTGGGTGTGTGTGTGTTTGTGTGCGTGGATGCATGCCTGTGTGCACGGTCATGTGCGTGTGTGTGTGTGTGTGTGTGTGTGTGTGTGTGTGTGTGTCTGTTTCTGTGCACGGGTGTGTGTGTGTACATTTGGAACAGGTTTCCTGCTGTTCATGGTCTGTTCACCTTTTTTTCTCTCTGCTGCATAGTACCGGAACCTGATCAGACAAAAGCATGCCTTCCACAAGCGGTTAACTTTGACCATTTTCAGCCATTTTTTAAAAAAGTGAACAAAATGAGTAAAATACTGGAAAATGTGAAGAGATTCCCGAGACCAGGTTGTTGGGCACACGGAAATAACATGAATATCTGAGTCTTCAGCTTTGAGAGGATATGGAGTAAAATGGAGTAAAATGAATGAGCATGATCTCCTTTTTCAGCAGCATGGCCTTACGGTGCTGTTTCCCACCGCGCTTCCCTCTGAGGCGGCAGTGCTCTCTAAACTGAAATACTCCCGAGGACAGAGGATCACTCTGGGTCTAGATCTGCAACTGTTACTTCTTTGGCCCTCAGTGTAGAATGAATGTTATTTGTGTTTGCAGACTGAAGGTAACTGACCTCACCTTTCAAACTGCCGTGTGCTGCAATATTGACAGTGCAGTTTGGGGTTTCTTTTCTGTTTCTTTTTTCTTTCAGTATTAAAATGGCCTAGTTGTGGCCCATGTTCATTGGCGCCATCTTGGTTTTGGATTGCTGTTGGACGCTTGTCCCTTTTTTTTGCCATGTTTATGGTGACGAAGGTGATCCCTCGCTTGACCTCCACACTCAGCAGTGTGCTCCATGACGCTTAAAGACCTTTCACCCGATTGGGCAAATAGACTAGAAGCTTGTATATTTATTGGCTGTTTGCTAGTCCGATGGTAGATGTACGTTTTTTGTATTTTTGGTAAACCCTTAATAAACTGGTCTATATGTTGCCTTTTGCCCATTGAACTTTTTGGTTTTGGGATATTTCGGACTAATTTGTTTTTGCACAGCTATATCAGGTGTTCTGTATAAATTTTGGCTGCAGTGATTTTTTTTTAGGTTATAAAAATGGGATTTGAATGCCTATCCACGTTTGTAGTTGGGTAATCTTGGTGGTGGAGGACTGGATTAAGGGAATCGAGGTTGCGTTAGCGGTTGCGTCCCTTGCCGATGGCGTTTCCGCGGCCGCTTGCCGTCGCGGGACGGGGGCGGCTGACGCCTCTGCGCCGTGAGGAGGTGGGGAGATCCCTTATGAGCGCTCCTGCTGTTATTACTGCAGCCTGTACGCTGAGGGACCGTTCCCCTCCAGCTTCTCCTCTGAGACTCGCACATGCTCTGTGAAGAGCCTGTGGAACTCTGGGAAATGTAGTTGCTGTGCCTGGGGTAGTCAGAATGTTCCCAGGAACCGGTGTTGCCCGAGTACAAAAAAAGAAAACGCACAGTGCTTCTGCGGACGCTAGTGTGGCACGGTGTATTGGTTAATTTGCCCTCGCCTGATTGGCTGTGCTCGCTCTCTGGAATCCTCAGAGGACGTCCCAGGGACGTGGCGGGCCAGCGGACACGGCGGGGCATTCCAGATTTGGAACGCGTCCAACGTACTGTCCTCTGGGTTCCCACAGGGACGTCCCGTTGTGGAATCCCGTGCAGACAGGCCCCGTACTGTCCTCTGGGTTCCCACAGGGGCGTCCCGTTGTGGAATCCCGTGCAGACAGGCCCCGTACTGTCCTGTGCGCTGCCACAGGGGCGTCCCGTTACAAGGGGGCTGCAGACTCGGAGGCCCTGTCATCGGGGCTGCTGTGCAGAGATTAAACATCCTGGACAGGAACAATGGATTTGAGCACAGCAGCAGCAGCTGACATCATGACTCAGCACTGGCTTTTGCTGTACTGCTATACTGTTGTGTATGTGTGTGTGTGTGTGTGTGTGTTCGTGCTCGCGCGTGTGTGTGTGCACGCGTGTATGTGTGTGTGTGCGCATGTGCGTGTGCGTATCTCTGTTTGCGTGTCTGTTTCTGTGTGTCTGTGCGTGCCTGTGTTTGTGTACACGTGCCGCATACATACTGTTTTGTGACCGTACCTTTGTACGTAGGAGCTGTGAAAATGGACACTGGTTCTTTTGTTGAGTCTCTAATATTGGGGAAATTTCCCATCTACGTTTTAATGGTGCTGTTGATTTTGGCATTTTAATGCAGTTGTGAATAATTTTTGCCCCCTAACAACGAAGGCTATGTGAAAGCGCTAGCTCATTCACGCGGTTCTACAGGGAAATTTTGGGTGGCTAAGTGCTCTGGGGTTATTGTGTTTCTAGGTAAGACGCTAATTATTAGACCTGATTTGCTTTTTAGCACACTTTGTGCTAATTGAACAGGGAGAAGTTCAGGCTTTATTAGGCATTACAGTAATTGCTAGTTGTCTAGCACCGCGGGGGGGTAAAGGTTTTTTACACCAATAACACGGTGTAAAACCTGGCAGCGTGATTTATTTTTGTCTAAATGTGTTTTGAGTTTGTGCTCTTGCAGGGTAGTGTGTTTGTAGGAGAGAGCTGTTTTTACAGGGTTGAGGCGGTGAGAAGGACCAAAGCAGAGAGAGGTTTATCGCTTGCGCTCGTACACAAGCGTACGCTGCTCACCCAATTTATGGATGTTTTGGGGTATCCACCCCACCCCCCCTTCCCCTTTGCTGAATGGCTATGTAGGCCAGCAGAACAAACAGTCTGTTCTCTCACTGTTCTCATGCACGCTCTCTCACACACACACACACACATCCCCTCAGTGCTGTTTTTTGTGCTCGCGTGAAAAGCTGTACAATCTGTGACCCATCGGCGAAAACATTGGGACTTCCTGGAGTAAACCGTAAATAATAACCCCCTGCGGGGATATAAACGGTTAAAACTACCACTTCTACAAGTTTTATATCAATACGTCTGTGCTGAATCCCCATCTCCATCTTTCCAACAGCTGCTTGATTTGACTTGTCAAAGCTTAAAGGGAATATTTGATAAGGGAAAGCGAGCTTTGCTGATTTTAATTCAAAACTCCAGCATTTTCATTCAACTTTTTAAACAAGGCTTTGGGTTTATCCTCTGAATTTGGTCCACCTTCCTAATGGCATTTTGAAAAAGCTTTGACTGAAAAATAGTTTTATGTTTCTGTTGAAATATAGTGCCTTTTATGCTTGGTACAATTAAATGTTACAGGGGAACTCTGTTTCAGAAATCATCATTTGGTATGTTCCATTTTTTACCATGAGAATAATTGGTTTGACCTGTATTTTTCATGTCATAGTTCTTGTAAGTAACATCAATTTGAAAATACTGCGTGATGGGAACAAATCTATTCTCTTGATATATCTGATTACTATCACAATATGGAAACCTAACTGAAGGTTTGTCTTGGCTCGTTTAATTTCAATGTCAACTGCAGCTTCTCCTACATTTTCTGAATCCATCCTGTAATGGGGGCGGGGCTTTATGCATTTTCTTTGTGGGTTAAAGTGTTATATGGCAGATTATAAATTAGAGCTATTCTTTTACAGGTGAGGACTGATGATTTTGGCTAGAGTTCCCCTTTAACACTACAGGTTATTTGTTGCATTTCTTTTTTTGAACAGTTGCTGACTCTTAAAAGAGAGTTAGTTTTGCTTTTCTGTAGCCTCTGCTACCCAGCTAACACAAAATGTTTTCCTGATGTTGCGGGAATGTTGTATCAACGTTGTAACATTGCCACCGCATGGCAGCGACGTTGTGAGAACGTTTTGCGTTAGCTGGGCGCCAGATTACATTCATTTAGCTGAGCGGCTACACAAGCGCATGTAAAGTAGGGAGATGTGGAGCTGCATGGTTTGAACTGGATTAACACCAGCTTTCTGTGTGTGTGTGTGTTTTTTTTGTGTGTGTTTTGTGTGTGTGTGCTGGTCCCGCGCCGGTACTAACCCTGGATGCGTGTGCCGCCGCGTGATTGGCTCCTGGAGGCATTGGTAAACTGTCCACCGCGGACGGTAAAGCGTTCGCAGATCCCGAGGTGCTGCGCCGCCTGACGTCGTCGGTGAGCTGCGCGCTGGACGAGGCCGCCGCCGCCCTGACGCGCATGAGGGCCGAGAACACGCTCAACGCCGGCCAGGCCGACAAGTATGTATCTCTTCTGTCTGCCCCCCCCTACTGTTAACCCCCACAATCACCCCTTCTCCCGCGTCGGGGTACTGAGTGATTATCTGCCCCCAGCACTGCTGTCTGCCCCCTCCTACTGTTAACCCCCCACAATCACCCCTTCTCCCCCGGCGTCGGGGTACTGAGTGATTATCTGCCCCCAGCACTGCTGTCTGCCCCCCTCCTACTGTTAACCCCCCACAATTACCCCTTCTGCCCCTTATCTGGGTACTGAGAGATTATCTGCCCCCGGCACTGCTGTCTGCTCCCCCCCCTTACAATTACCCCTTCTGCCCGCCGTCGGGTACTGAGAGATTATCTGCCCCGCACTGCTGTCTGCTCCCCCCCCTTACAATTACCCCCCACAATTACCCCTTCTGCCCTGCCGTCGGGTACTGAGTGATTATCTGCCCCCAGCACTGCTGTCTGCTCCCCCTACATTACCCCCCACCACAATTACCCCTTCTGCCCCTTTATCTGGGTACTGAGTGATTATCTACCCCCAGCACTGCTGTCTGCTCCCCCTCCCCCCCCCTACAATTACCCCTTCTGCCCTGCCGTCAGGGTACTGAGAGATTATCTACCCCCGCACTGCTGTCTGCCCCCCCTCCCCCACAATTACCCCTTCTGCCCCGCCGTTGGGGTACTGAATGATTATCTGCCACCAGCACTGCTGTCTGCCCCCCCCCTTACAATGACACTGCCCCCCCACCACATTACCCCTTCTGCCCCTTTATCTGGGTACTGAGAGATTATCTACCCCCAGCACTGCTGTCTGCCCCCCTTCCCTGCATTTACCCCTGCTGCCCCTTTCTCTGAGCACTGAGTGATTATCTGCCCCCAGCACTACATGTCAGTTCAGCAGCAGTGTAGTATAATGGGTTAAGGACCTGGGCCTGTAACCTAATGGTTGCAGGTTTGATTCCCAGGTAGGAGACACTGGTATTGTACCCTTGAGCAAGGTACTCAACCTGAATTGCAACAGTATGTGTCCGTCTTTATAAATGGATACTATGTAAAAAGTGCAAAAATTTGTGTAAATAGCTCTGGATAAGATCTAATTGCCTGTAATGTCATTACACCAGTATTTTTACACTCTTTAATTGCAGGTTTTATTCTTGCTCTGAGTGTATTTTGGTCCCTTGTGTCTTGGCTCCCGTGTTTGGGTGCCCAGTTGTATTTGTCTGGCCTTGCCTGTGGACCTGTCTCTGTGAATTTGGGAAAGGTGTGGAGCAGCGTGCGTCCCCCTCAGGGTGCGTACTGCGGTTCAGCACCACCGCCATTTCTGACCCCGCGGCTCACCTGCTGAGCCGTGCAGACGTTGTGCTGGAGAACCCGCCCCTCCTTGGCCCTGCGCGAGGAGTGGTGAATTAGCAGTTAGGCGGGGGGGGGCGGGTGCACTCATCCGAGGCGCAGGCCCGGTCCGCGGCCCTCCCAGGGGCCCCGATTAGCCCCGCCCGTCTGACACGGTCAGAATGTCACACTGACCCGCTGGCCTCCGCGCTACGCTAACGAGGAGCGCTTTCGCTGGACCCCCCCCGGAGAGGCCTGGTAGGCTAGCGGACGTGTCGCTCTGACTTCTCCTTACTTTTGTAGAATGTTCCATTTCTGCGTTTCCCCCCCAGCGCAGTCCCAGTAATTGTAGCAGTTTGGTTATTTTCAGCCGTAGCCTGGCAGAGGCCTGTTCGGACGGAGACGTCAACGCCGTGAGGAAGCTGCTGGACGAGGGGCGGAGCGTCAACGAGCACACGGAGGAGGGCGAGAGCCTGCTCTGCCTCGCCTGCTCCGCCGGCTACTACGAGCTCGCACAGGTACGCCCCTTCCTCAGGAGGCTCCTCCCACTGCCCCGCCCCTTCCTCAGGAGGCTCCTCCCCCTCCCCCTTCCTCAGGAGGCTCCTCCCACTGCCCCGCCCCCTTTTCCTCAGGAGGCTCCTCCCACTGCGCCGCCCCCTTCCTCAGGAGGCTCCTCCCCACTGCCCGCCCCTTCCGCAGGAGGCTCCTCCCACTGCCCCGCCCCCTTCTGCAGGAGGCTCCTCCCACTGCCCCTCCCCTTCTGCAGGAGGCTCCTCCCACTGCCCTGCCCCCTTCTGCAGGAGGCTCCTCCCACTGCCCCTCCCCTTCTTCCTGATGCTCCTCCTCCCTGATCTACCCTCTTTCTCCAGATATTCTGCCTCCTTTCCCTGTTACTCTGCCCCTTTCCCCTTGTTACTCTGCCCCCTTTCCCCTGTTACTCTGCCCCCTTTCCCCTGTTACTCTGCCCCCTTTCCCCTGTTACTCTGCCCCCTTTCCCCTGATACTCTGCCCTTTCCCTGTTACTCTGCCCCTTTCCTCCTGATACTCTGCCCCCTTTCCCCTGTTACTCTGCCCCTTTCCCCTCTGCCCCTTCCCAATTGCCCTTCATCAGCCTTCTGCCTGCCGCCCTCCTCCGGAGACTCTCCCTCTGCCCTCCCCATCAGGCTGTGCCTGCAACGCCTGCTCGCCCTGGTCCTGTAGCCATGCACGCTAACGTGGAGGATCGGGGCATTAAGGGTGACATCACACCCCTCATGGCGGCAGCCAGTGGCGGCTACGTAGACATAGTCAAACTGCTCCTGGTGCACGGGGCGGACGTCAACGCACAGTCCTCCACAGGTGAGAGCACTCACACACACACCACACACAGATACACACTCTCTCTCACACATACACACACACTCTCTTTCTCTCACACACACACACACTCTCTCACACACACACACACACACACCCACACACACTCACACACTCTCTCTCACACACACAAACTCACACACTTTCCCTCTCACACACCCACACACACTCACACTCTCTCTCACTCACACACAAACTCACACACTCTCTCACACACATACACTCACTCACACACACACACTCTCTCACACACACACACTCTGTCACACACACACACACACACTCTCTCACACACACTCACACACACACACACACTCTCTCACACATACACACTCTCTTTCTCTCACACACATGCTCACACACACTCTCGCACACACACACACACACACTCACACACACACTCTCACCCCGCTCCTCCTCCTCCCTGTAGGTAACACAGCGCTGACGTACGCGTGCGCAGGCGGCTTCGTGGACGTGGTGAAGGTGCTGCTGAAGGAGGGCGCCAACATCGAGGACCACAACGAGAACGGGCACACGCCGCTGATGGAGGCGGCCAGCGCCGGGCACGTGGAGGTGGCGCGCGTGCTGCTGGAGTACGGCGCCGGCATCAACACGCACTCCAACGAGTTCAAGGAGAGCGCGCTCACACTGGCCTGCTACAAAGGTACGCTCCGCTCCGGGGCTCCAGTAACACACGCTGTTACTGTCTGTCTGTATCATTACACTCAGTACCATTACACTCTCTCTACTATCCCACAGCCTTCAGTAACACACGCTGTTACTGTCTGTACCCTCAGTATCATTACACTCTCCACTATCCCAGGGCCTTCAGTATGCTCAGTGTACACGCTGTTACTGTCTGTACCCTCAGTATCATTACACTCTCCACTATCCCAGGGCCTTCAGTATGCTCAGTGTACACGCTGTTACTGTCTGTCTGTATCATTACACTCAGTACCATTACACTCTCTCCACTATCCCAGGGCCTTCAGTATGCTCAGTGTACACGCTGTTACTGTCTGTCTGTATCATTACACTCAGTACCATTACACTCTCTCCACTATCCCAGGGCCTTCAGTATGCTCAGTGTACACGCTGTTACTGTCTGTCTGTGCCCTCAGTATCATTACACTCTCTCCTCTATCCCAGAGCCTTCAGTATGCTCAGTGTACACGCTGTTACTGTCTGTATCCTCAGTATCATTACACTCTCTCCACTATCCCAGGGCCTTCAGTATGCTCAGTGTACACGCTGTTACTGTCTGTCTGTGCCCTCAGTATCATTACACTCTCTCCTCTATCCCAGAGCCTTCAGTATGCTCAGTGTACACGCTGTTACTGTCTGTCTGTGCCCTCAGTATCATTACACTCTCTCCACTATCCCAGGGCCTTCAGTATGCTCAGTGCACATGCTGTTACTGTCTGTCTGTCTGTACCATCGGTACCATTACACTCTCTCCACTATCCCAGGGCCTTCAGTATGCTCACTGTACACGCTGTTACTGTCTGTACCCTCAGTATCATTACACTCTCTCCACTATCCCAGGGCCTTCAGTATGCTCAGTGTACATGCTGTTACTGTCTGTCTGTCACCTCAGTATCATTACACTCTCCCCACTATCCCAGGGCCTTCAGTATGCTCAGTGTACACGCTGTTACTGTCTGTCTGTGCCCTCAGTATCATTACACTCTCTCCACTATCCCAGAGCCTTCAGTAATGCTCTGAGTACACGCTGTTACTGTCTGTCTGTGCCCTCAGTATCATTACACTCTCTCCACTATCCCAGGACCTTCAGTAATGCTCTGAGTACACGCTGTTACTGTCTGTACCCTCAGTATCATTACACTTTCTCCACTATCCCAGGCCCTTCAGTATGCTCTGTGTACACGTTGTTACTGTCTGTATCCTCAGTATCATTACACTCTCTCCACTATCCCAGGGCCTTCAGTATGCTCAGTGTACATGCTGTTACTGTCTGTCTGTGCTTTCAGTATCATTACACTCTCCCCACTATCCCAGAGCCTTCAGTAATGCTCAGTGTACACGCTGTTACTGTCTGTACCCTCAGTATCATTACACACTCCTCTATCCCAGGGCCTTCAGTATGCTCAGTGTACACGCTGTTACTGTCTGTACCCTCAGTATCATTACACTCTCTCCACTATCCCAGGGCCTTCAGTATGCTCAGTGTACACGCTGTTACTGTCTGTACCCTCAGTATCATTACACTCTCCCCACTATCCCACGGCCTTCAGTAACACACGCTGTTACTGTCTGTCTGTGCCCTCAGTATCATTACACTCTCTCCACTATCCCACGGCCTTCAGTAACACACGCTGTTACTGTCTGTCTGTACCCTCAGTATCATTACACTCTCTCCACTATCCCAGGGCCTTCAGTATGCTCAGTGTACATGCTGTTACTGTCTGTACCCTCAGTACCATTACACTCTCTCCACTATCCCAGGGCCTTCAGTATGCTCAGTGTACACGCTGTTACTGTCTGTCTGTATCATTACACTCTCCCCACTATCCCACAGCCTTCAGTATGCTCAGCGTACACGCTGTTACTGTCTGTACCCTCAGTATCATTACACTCTCCCCACTATCCCAGGGCCTGCAGTATGCTCAGTGTACACGCTGTTACTGTCTGTACCCTCAGTATCATTACACTCTCTCCACTATCCCAGGGCCTGCAGTATGCTCAGTGTACACGCTGTTACTGTCTGTACCCTCAGTGTCATTACACTCTCTCTACTATCCCAGGGCCTTCAGTATGCTCAGTGTACATGCTGTTACTGTCTGTATCCTCAGTATCATTACACTCTCTCCACTATCCCAGGGCCTTCAGTATGCTCAGTGTACACGCTGTTACTGTCTGTATCCTCAGTATCATTACACTCTCTATACTATCCCACGGCCTTCAGTATGCTCAGTGTACACGCTGTTACTGTCTGTACCTTCATTATCTTAATAACTCTCCACTATCTTGGGGCTTTCAGTATGCACAGTGTACACTCTGTCCCTGACTGTTTCTTCAGTATCATAACACAGTCCACTATCGCAGTGTGTGAGTAAATGACTGTGTACATGCTGTCACAGTCCTGTAGCCTCAGTATCATAACACACACTCCATCTGGCACCTTTAGAAATGGTAACACACTCCTCAAAATGTATTTCATATGAAATGCATGCTTTCATGGAGCTGTGCCAAGTTATCTTTGCTGTGTGTGTAGTGAATGACCTATCGCCAAGAAAACGCTTTGGCCTTCCCTAATTAAAGACACAGTATCACCTTATTTGCATTTAAAATGAAATAAACAGGTGTTAAATTACCAATTAAAATACGGGCATTCATTGCGAACTCAAGAAGGAATTACAGAGCTACTCTGCAGAGAGAAAAAAAAGATCAATAATTAATGTACATCTAAAGTCACTAATATGCGAAGTCCGCATAAGTAAAACAAATTAAAGTAAAATAAATAGCTGGGTGCTGGACTCAGAGGGTGGTAGTGCTGTATAATTGGCTTTTAAGCCAGAGGTTGCAGGTTCACTTCCCAGGTCGGGCACAGTCATTGTGCCCTTGACCGCAGTGCTTGCTGCTTCAGTATATATGCTGGTGTGTATGGCAGCTCTATGAGACGCTAGGGGCAGGCTGCTGCTCAGCGTGCGTGCGTGCGCACTGATCCCGCGCCGGTATTAACCCTGGATGCGTTTGCCGCCGCGTGATTGGCTCTGGAGACATCGGTAGACTGTCCAGTGCTCAGTGTCTCCCTCTGCTGGTGTCGCAGGACACCTGGACATGGTGCGCTTCCTGCTGGAGGCGGGGGCCGACCAGGAGCACAAGACGGACGAGATGCACACGGCGCTGATGGAGGCCTGCATGGTGAGGGGGGGCTCTGGGGGGGGGGGCTGCGCTTGTTTCCGGGGACGCTGTGCATGCACAGTTACGCCATGTTCTCAGCCCGTTAGCTGCGATGTTGTAACCTGACCCTGCGTTTGGGCCTGTGTGCAGTCAGTAAATATCCAGCTGTGTGAGTAGATGAGTGGAGCTGTTTAAGCAGCTCTGCAGAGGGTTATAAGCTAAGCTAGGAAATAAGGACTTAAGGCCTGGTTCCTCAGACATGGATTTAGCCTAGTGCTGCGCCGAGATGTTTTTCAATGTAGATCTTCATTGAAGTTTCTTTTAGATGGACTGGGCTTAGTCCATGGCTAGGAAACCAGCCTTAAATGCTTTGCTGGGTGAAATTATTTATTTAAACTTGGTTTCTGTTCTCATGGAAGATGAAGCAAACTGCACTGCAGTGGGGATTAGGGTATTTGGGGTGTGTGTGTGAGCACACGTGTGTCTTGCGTTTTTGTGTGTGTATGTGTGTGCGTGTGGGTGGGTGGGTGTGTGTGTGAATGTACACTATGTGTGTGCTTATGCGTGTTTGTGTATGTTTGTGTTTGTGCGCTTTTGTGCGTGTCCCTGACCCCTTCCCTCCCCCCGCCGTGTCCCAGGACGGGCACGTGGAGGTGGCGCGGCTGCTGTTGGACAGCGGGGCGCAGGTGAACATGCCCGCGGACTCCTTCGAGTCGCCGCTGACGCTGGCGGCCTGCGGGGGCCACGTGGAGCTGGCGGCGCTGCTCATCGAGCGCGGGGCCAACCTGGAGGAGGTGAACGACGAGGGCTACACCCCCCTGATGGAGGCCGCCCGCGAGGGCCACGAGGAGATGGTGGCGCTGCTGCTGGCGCAAGGCAAGAGCCCCGCCCCCTTCTGCAAGAGCCCCGCCCCCTTCGGGCTGCCACGCGCTGTCACTCCTCCCGTAACACGCACATCAGGGCTGACCTGGAGTGCAGCATCCTGCTCAAAGGCTGGCTGCCAGATCTGCATCCCTCCATCCCTCCATCCATTCACCCAGAGGCAACCAACCTGTTCCTGCAGATTTACCATCCTGGCAGATCTCACTCCAACCCTACCAAAGCACACCTCATCCAACAGCTACAGTTCGTGTTGAGCTGTTAATTGGTTGAGTCAAGTGTGCTGAATTAGGGTTGAAATGAAAACCTTCAGGACAGTAGATGTCCACAAACAGGGCTGGCCAGCCCTGAGTTACATTGTTTGGCCATGTAATTGCTTACAATGCAATGAATCACCAGAATCTGGCGGAAGCCAGTGTCCACAGTGTTTTTTAACCGGTTCAGTAAGGTGGTGCTGCTTTGCTAGGCTGCGCAGGTTAGCGTGACACATAATCCACTAGAGGGAGCCAGTGCGGAAACTTGCCTAATCAAAGGGGCAAAGGTCTGCAGGCCAATGACCAGGTTTTCTGTGGCTAAGATCCTGCCCCCCCTCCTTACCTCGCCCCCCCCGTCCCTCAGGTGCCAACATCAACGCGCAGACGGAGGAGACGCAGGAGACGGCGCTGACCCTGGCCTGCTGCGGCGGCTTCCTGGAGGTGGCCGACTTCCTGATCAAGGCGGGGGCCGACATCGAGCTGGGCTGCTCCACCCCCCTGATGGAGGCCGCGCAGGAGGGCCACCTGGAGCTCGTCAAATACCTCCTGGCAGCAGGTGAGGCCCCGCCCCCTTTCACCGCCGCGCAGCTTAGCGCTTAAAAGGACCCGCAGCCCTAATCAAGGTTGCAGGTTCAAATCCGGATTTGGGAAGTGCTGAGAGTCCCTCAGGCTGGTCGTTATTTCAATATTATTTGGTCGTTGTGTATCCCGTTGTATAAACCTGACAAAGAGATTTTGTGTAGTTTAGCATTAGCTTGTAATAAAATAAAACTGACCTGAACTGAACGTAGTTCAGTCCTGACTCCTATCAGTCAGATATTTAAGTATGTCGGCCTGTACGAACAGGGTAATTGAATTAATCCTGAATCCTGAATTAATATGAGCTCTGCTCTAATTGGTGGGTCCCCTTGCCCTCTATCCCTCACGCCTGGTCTCATTGGTCCGCAGGGGCGAATGTCCACGCTACCACGGCGACGGGAGACACGGCGCTGACGTACGCTTGTGAGAATGGACACACGGACGTGGCAGACGTGCTGCTGCAGACCGGGGCTAATCTGGTGCGCGCTCTCCCTCTCTCTCTCCCTCTTCCCGTCTTTCTCTCTCTCTCTCCCTCTTCCCGTCTTTCTCTCTCTCTCCTCCTCTTCCCGTCTCTCTCTCTCTCTCTCTCTCTCTCTCTCTCCCTCTTCCCGTCTTTCTCTCTCTCTCCCTCCTTCCTCTTGCTTTCTTTCTCTCTTCCTCCCTTTTCCCCTCTCTCCTCCCTCTCGCTCTGGCTCTCTCCCTCTCTCTGTCTCTATCCCTCTCTCTCTCCCCCTCCTGCTGTCACTCCTCCTTTGTTCCTGTAGTGTAGACAGGACTTTCCTGCCCACGCCTGAGTGAAATGCCCTCCGTCTGTGTGTGGGCCAGCTTGCTATGGCCCAATTCTATTGACTGTGTCTCTGAGTTGCGTGTGTGTGTGTCTGTGTGTACGTGCGTGTGTGTGTGTGTGTGTGTGTGTGTGTGTGCGTGTGTGTGTCTGTGTGTACGTGCGTGTGTACGTGCGTGTGTGTGTGCGCGTGCGTGTGTGTGTGTGCACGTGTGCGTAACCTCCACTGACGGGTGTATTTCAAACACAGGAACACGAGTCGGAGGGAGGCAGAACCCCCCTGATGAAGGCGGCCAGGGCGGGGCACTTGTGCACCGTACAGTTCCTCATCAGCAAAGGTGCGTTTGCCCCTCCCCCCTCACTCCGCATTGGTTGGAGCCGCCTGAGTGACAGCTGCATTTCAGCGCTTCCAACCCTGCTGCTGGGAGAACATAACTGCACTTTCCTGTTTTGGTCCTCCATTCTCCCCAGATACATACAGAGACATGTTTTATGACAATGCAAACATTTCAGCACTGGTCTTTTCATTTGTGTTTTGGAGGGTGGTGGTTCATTATTCATCCCAGTACAAATGACATCATGTAAATTACATGAGATTAGACAGTGCCCAAAAGCACATTAACCTCATTAAAAGCCAGAAAGTACGCCTATACATGTAGTTCTCTGGCATATTTAAAAGTGTAATAAAGATAATTCCTCAATACTAAATGCAGTACAGCAAGCCAAATATGTTCATAATAAAGATTTTAAAAAGCAAGTTTAAAAGGCTCAATCAATTGATGATTGGCCGTTTCCTCTTATGTTTGTGTGTGAACAGAAGCTCTAGGAGGGCTAAATTGAAGGCTGTAATGTCCTTGGAGGGGCAGAGAACTCTGTTGGGCTCACTGGGGATTTTGTGTGCCCTTCCGCCCCCTCACAGGTGCTAACGTGAACAGAGCCACGGCCAACAACGACCACACGGTGGTGTCCCTGGCCTGCGCGGGGGGGCACCTGGCCGTGGTGGAGCTGCTGCTGGCGCACGGAGCCGACCCCACCCACAGACTGAAGGTGCGTCCCCCCCCCCCCCTCGGACCGGGGTCCCCCCTCAGCACCCCCTCCCTTTGGAGGGGACACCTTTCGGCAGGAGCTCTGCACCTGGAGGCACCAGGCTAACGGACGACTGACTTTTAAAGCTACTTTTCCATAAACCCTTGTGTAATTCCATTAGCAGTACCCACTGGAAGCCTGTTCTTTACCGTATGTCCTAACTGTATTGTGTTTCATGTCCATTTTAGTCATGACATAGCCTCACTGCATACAACGTTAACTGCCACGAAGGGGTTTCCCATGAGAGCACGCCTACCCAGCCCTGTTCCTGGAGATCTGCCATCCTGTAGGTTTTCATTTCAACCCTAACCTGGCACACCTGACTCTACTGATTGGCAGCTCAACAAGATCTCTAGCTGTTGAATGAGGAGTGCTTTGTTAGGGTTGGAGTGAAAACCTGCCGGACTGTAGATCTCCAGGAACATGGTTGAGCCGCCCTGCGGTGGAGGCGCGTTCTCTCCGCATTTCTCTTCGTTCAGTCAGGCTCTTTGGTTCGGTGAGCGAACGTTTTGACCTCGCTGGCCGATGACCGGGGTCTCGCGGTCGAACCGTGGACCGTCCCGCTGAGCAGAACGTGACTATCTCCTCGTTTTTCCCCCCGCCAGGACGGTTCGACCATGCTCATCGAAGCTGCCAAGGGCGGCCACACCAACGTGGTCTCCTACCTGCTAGACTACCCAAACAACATCCTGTCCGTCCCCGCGCCCGACATGTCCCAGCTCACGCCCCCCTCCCACGACACGTCTCAGGTGAGCACCCTTCTCCCCCCCCTTCGGGCCTCCCTGCCCTGACCAGGGCTTCTCCTTGCTCAGATTTGTTTTTTGTGGGCACTCTTTTTACACAAACTTGTGGGGACCAGATAAGCTTGTGGGGACCTAGTTCTAGACCTGCTGAATGTAGGCAGATGGGTACAATCTAGTGTGTTTGAGTGTGTATGTGTGTCAGAATTTTGAGAAATAAGCAGAAGGAGGGAGGGTTACCAGGGTACAATACTGTTCTTCAGAATATCTCTCAGTCTCTCAGTGCCCTGCTTCCTGTTCCCTGTTCGCTGCTTCTGTGAACTTACGGAATTGTGGAATAATGTCTGGGGGAGCTGGGAGTGACGCACCTAAATTATCGCCCCCCCCCCCCCCCCCCCCCCCAGGTCCCTCGCGTTCCATTCCAAGCCCTTGCCATGGTGGTGCCCCCCCAGGAGCCCGACAGAGTGCCCTCCACCATCACGGCCCCCCCGCCCGTCACCAGCAAAGGTCAGCACGTCGCCATGTGTGAGCGTCGCTTCCTCCCCACCTTCCTCTTCCTCACAGAGCAGGCAGAAGACGAAGCCGCCTGGTTTCCAACCAATCAGTCGAGGGAAAACTGTGCCTCCAATCACACGCCTTAAATCATACACGTGTGTCATAATGCATATGTGTGCATACGTCGTACTCCCACATGATATCAAATATATAGACATCGTACTTATGCACGAGCACAGGTCACACACACCCTTGTGTGTAAAAATCATATGAATATATAGAGTGTACTCATGGAGTAAAATGCATATGCAGAAGTGGTACACAGTTGATATTGAAGGGGGACTTAGTTTGTTGGCCCCCGTGGTGGAGAGCGAGGTGTGTTTGTCTGAATGCTCACCTCAGCCCTTTCACATAAGGGGGTACGTGTTTCTGAGCCTCCCCCTTAAATAAATATTTTCCTTTTCCCCCAGTGAAGGGAAGTCTCTCTAGGCTTTAAATGCATTCCAGATGCAAGCAGCCATTTATCTTTGTTTGGAGGCACAGGAGTAGCACAGGAGGACTCTGATTGGCTGGTGGAGGCCAGGTCCTCATTCCTCTGTCCGCTCTCTGCGTGGTGATTGGTGGAGCCTGACGTGTTCTGTGTTTGTGGGGTCAGCCGCTGGTTTTGTTGATTTCTTCCCTCTGTGTATGTGTGTGTGTGTGTGTGTGCATGGGTGTGTTTGTTAGATTTGTCATTCTTCACATTCTTTAGTCACCCTGACCGAGCTCAGTGTGATAACTGACTGGAGCTCAGTGTGATAACTGACTGGAGCTCAGCGTGATAACTGACTGGAGCTCAGTCTGGTAACTGACTGGAGCTCAGCCTGATAACTGACTGGAGCTCAGCCTGATAACTGACTGGAGCTCAGCCTGGTAACTGACTGGAGCTCAGTCTGGTAACTGACTGGAGCTCAGTCTGGTAACTGACTGGAGCTCAGTCTGGTAACTGACTGGAGCTCAGTCTGGTAACTGACTGGAGCTCAGCGTGATAACTGACTGGAGCTCAGCGTGATAACTGACTGGAGCTCAGTCTGGTAACTGACTGGAGCTCAGTCTGGTAACTGACTGGAGCTCAGTCTGGTAACTGACTGGAGCTCAGTCTGGTAACTGACTGGAGCTCAGCGTGATAACTGACTGAAGCTCAGCCTGATAACTGACTGGAGCTCAGCCTGATAACTGACTGGAGCTCAGCGTGATAACTGACTGGAGCTCAGCGTGATAACTGACTGGAGCTTGTTGTATCTCACCGGTGTCAACGCCTGTAATTCCAGGCTGAGTCACCGTGGAGACTGAACTGAGCGAACGGAATTCATGTCACGTCAGCGTTTCGATGTCGTTAATTAATCGCCCGGTAATTCATTCGTAATTACCTTTGAATCAGTAATGAGTAATTAGCATCGATGCTTTTACAAGTGGAGCCTTGTCTTCGGGGGACCTGTTTTATATGAGGAACGGTGTGAGGAGTTGAGCTCTTAAAATCACAAAAGGACAATAGGCTTGTGCTCATGCACCATCAAACTCGCCTGTCTGCCGGAACACAGGCTGCGGTTCAGAGAGGAGAGGTGTCCTGCTGAAAGTTGAGCTCAGATTCGCGCTGGAAACGAGACACGATGCAGGGCCACGCTAGTGCTCTAAATCATTCCCTCCTCAAACATCATCCGTTAAACTACGTCCTCCTGAATTCCCCATAACTCATCCACAAGTCCAGCGTAAGTGTTATATATGGCAAAAGAGAAACGCTGCATAGGCTGCTTTCTTATAATCACTTACTGAAGATTGATTGGCTTTTTTTAAAAAAGCTAGTTAACACCATATGTTAACACCGTAAGTGCTGTTGTGACAGACTCAAGTATGGAGAGTTTACGGTACTTTTTTTGCGCCCTCCTTGAGTATAAGTTTGGACATGGTTATCATCAGACAGGAAGTATTTTAGCATATTTATACACACACAGCTCGGGCGATGACGTTTCTGTGGTTTATTGATCCTGTAATTGCAAATCCCACTGATGAATTGGAGCTTTTTTATTGGGAAGGGCTGATTGGGTCCAGGCCTCCTGGTTAAATGGCTTTTGCCTGCTTTGGACAGCAGCCGTCACAAAGATGTGTTGCAGTCCTTACTGAGTGCGTGAACCGTTCTGGCCAACGTTGAGCGCCTGTTTAATCAGAGCAGAAGCTTAACGCAGGAGAGGTTGAGTTCAGTTTCATTTTTTAACTGCTCTGTTTACATAACATTCCCTGAACTGAATTCTCACATTTCCGAAGCGCTCTAAAGATTGTATGCAATAGAAATGAGCTTTACTTCAGGTTGGTTTAACCCTTCAGTAGTCGGGGAATAGCAGTGCTGTAATTTGTGAAAGGACATTGGTTTGCTGGGGGAGTCTGATTCCAGTTGTGTGGCTGGTAGAATGTGATGTTTTCAATGTGCAGTCTGCACCATTTGCAACTCAAACCATTTCCCCTGTTCTCTCCCGTGAAGAATTTCTCATTTATGGTGAACACACTGAAGCTCTGCGAGTCAGTCATTCGTTCATTTTGCATTAAGTTCCATTGGTGGTGATGTATAATGAATTGGGTCATGTGACTGGTGTAGCGGGCTCTCCTGTGGTGTGGAGGTGTTTGTGTTTTTGGGGTGGGGGGGGAGGGGGGGTTGTTCCCGGTCTGTTTTTCTGTCCAGGTTCTTGTTTGTCCCTGACTCCCTCTTCCTGTAGTCCTGCATTTTGTCATTCATGCAGCTGAATTAATGGTTTGTTGTTGAGTACCACAAGTCCTTTTTTCCTGCATGGGCCAAAGTTCCTTTTTTTGGCACGCCCTTGTTTTATTTTTACACCCCCACCTGTGCCAAACTGCCACCCATTTTTTTTTTGCACTTTATTCATGTTTTAATTTTTTCTGTCCTTTATTCATTTTCCAAATTTGATAAATTTACATCCTGTTAATTAACTTTTTTTAAATTTTTTTTTTATTAGCATTTTTTTGGTCCTGTTTCCGGTTTCTTTATTTCGATTTCTTTCCCGCAACCTGGTGTCCTGTCGCCCCCGTTGTGTCTAGGTGCGCCCAAGCAGAGGCAGAGCCCCCTGCTGGCCGGGGGGGCGGCGGCTGCGGGGGCGGGGGGGCCGGACGCGGACCCGCTGCCCCCCTTCCACCCGTACCAGCCGCTGGAGTGCATCGTGGAGGAGACGGAGGGCAAGCTGAACGAGCTGGGCCAGCGCATCAGCGCCATCGAGAAGGCCCAGCTGCAGTCCCTGGAGCTGATCCAGGGGGAGCCGCTCACCAAAGACAAGATCGAGGAGCTGAAGAAGAGCCGCGAGGAGCAGGTGCAGAAGAAGAAGAGGATCCTGAAGGAGCTGCAGAAGGTGGAGCGGCAGCTGCAGCTCAAGACGCAGCAGCAGTTCACCAAAGAGTACATGGAGGCCAAGGGCCTGCGGGACGACCCGGGCGACCCCTCGCCCCCGACCCCGCCCCCGCACCCCGCCCGCCTCGGCCCCCCCGAGGGCCAGAGCGAGGACGGCCGGCTGCTCCCCGCCGAGCAGGACGAGGAGGAGGAGGAGGAGGACGACGACGACGACGATGATGAGGACGACGACGATGAAGAGGACGAGGAGGAGGAGGACGAAGAGGGGGAGGAGCTGGAGGAGGCGGACTGCGCCAAGCTGCCGCAGGTGGACACCATCCTGATCAGAGAGGCGCAGCAGCCCCCGCCGCCCCCGCCCCCCCAGCCCGGGCCCCCGCCCCCCCCGCTGCAGCCCGGCTTCGTCCCCGTGCAGCCGCTGGCCGCCCAGCAGTCCACCGACTTCGGCAGCGCGGACTACTCCGACTGCACCAGCGCCGACCTGCAGAGGGCGCTGGCGAGCCAGCAGATGCTGGGGCCCGGACTCCTGGCCCCGGCGCCCGACGGCCTCATGGTGGCCACGCCTGCACAGACACTCACCGACACGCTGGACGACATCATGGCAGGTGTGTTAAATGCACCCCCCCCCCAGTTCCCAAGTTTTATCTACTTTCCTTTTTCTTGCTTGTCAGTCATGCCCCCCTACTCCCCAACCTACCCCCAAACAGTTTTTTTTCCCCCTTTTTCCATTTGCTGTTTTTGAGGTCATGTTTGATGGACAGTATGGTCTGAAAAGGGACTAGGTGCGAGTGCCCTGGAGGTGTGAAGCTTTTATGCCCCTCCCTCTTTCCTTCGGTCATGTGATCGCATAAAGCGTGACTGAAGTTTTGCGCCATTTTCACAGTTTTATCGGTGCGGCCCCATGCCCTCCACCAATAGTCAGACTGTCTCCATCTTTCAGAAGCAAGAAATATCTCTGTTAATGGCAGATTTGTTTTGACGCAGATGTTAATTGGGCTTCTACATGTCCCTCAGGGCCTGTACCCTGCCTGTTGGTAGACAACAGCAGTGTCATCCTCACCCCTGGAATTCATTGGTTCTTCCTTTTTTTATAGGGCTATGTAAGTGTTATGGCAGGTTGTGGAAACCCAGGTAGAACATTCAACCGAATATTTCAAATCTGGGAATATGTGATTATGGGGCCTTTTCAAGCTCGTGCATATCATGTATAAATCAAAATGTCAGAATGAATAATAAGTGCGAATTTAAACCATTGCAGTTATGGAGCTGGGCGTTTTACCTCCATGGCTGTAGGTTCAATTCCCAGACCGGGCTCTGCTGTGGACCCCCAGGCGCAGGAGTAACAGCACTGTAAGCTGTGTGTCACTCTGGGTTCCTAAAAAAATGAATGAATAAAAATCAGATCAGTAGAGCGTCACTGAGCTGCGGTATTCCTGGTGCCTTTCCTGGTTTGGACACCAGGGGGCAGCGTGAGGTCCATCAGGGAGTTCAGGCCCTTTTAAAGGTCGTAAGGGTAATGGGATTAATCGCAGACAGGAGGCTCTGCAGGGCTGGATCGGGTTTCTCAGCGAGGTCCTGGGAGGGGGGTAAGAGTGAAGGAGGAAGCTGGGCGCGTCTGGAAGCCGCTTCCCCGTCGCGCTCGAGCGTCCCATCACTGCCCACCGAGGCCTGGCCTGGGCGTTATTCAGGGCTTCAGTGACCCGCGCGCTGACGGTACACCATTACCCATGATGCATCTGTTATTTTGACTTTCAGTCACTCAAACTGTTTTTAGGCCATGCTTTTTTGTTACTATTTTTCTAGTGCTTTTTTCCTTTTTTTGCCCTCCCCCCCCCCCCACCTCTCACAAATTGATTTCTGTTTACTCGTCACCCTCAGCTGAACGTGTTTGGCTCGAGGCTTGCGTGGGCTTGTTCTGGAGAGAGTGAACATGGCTGTGTTAACAGCGCTGTGTGTGTGTGTGTGTGTGTGTGTGTGTGTGTGTGTGTGTGTGTGTGTGTGTGTGTGTGTGTGTGTGTGTGTGTGTGTGTGTGTGTGTGTGTGTGTGTGTGTGTGTGTGTGTGTGTGTGTGTGTGTGTGTGTGTGTGTGTGTGTTTGTGTGGGGAACAGTATCCCGTCCTGTGAGGAGTCCGCAGGGAGACGGCCCCAATGTGAGCTTTTCGTCTTTAAGCAGACGTCAGCACATCTGCTGGGCTTGTAACGTTTGGTCACGTTGGGTCAGCGGTTCCTGACCTTGGACCCAGAGAGCCACAGCGTGTGTGGGTTGCAGTGGTCACTTACTGCTTAACTGGTGAAACACAACGGGCCATCGCATGGATAAATCACCTTTTTTAGCCCCAAATCTGTGGCTGTTTTTAATGTGAAGCTAAAAAGCCGCAAACAAGGACCATAGTTTGGGGATCCCTGATGAAGACGAGTTTCAGATCTGAAGATTACGTTTTTTGTTCCCCATGTTTCATTTCTCTCCTCGGTCACGCACGTAGCCTACAATCGGAACGCTAAAATGAAACTCCACATTACAGTTTGCGTTTTAGGGGTTTGGTTGACCCTGTCCAGACAGAATCAGTGCACAAAGCAAAGGATTAGATTCATAAATCACAAGCGTCCCAAGTAACAATGAGAGTGTAGTGGTCTGGCCATAATACACCAGTGATAAGTAATCCCTTTATAATCAACGCGTGGAAGGGGAAGTAGAGAGGTTTCTTGGTAGGGAAATTTAGAAAGGGAAGTCTGCCTCTCCTACGGCATCTCCCCCCCGTATCCATGAATCCTGGCCATGCAGTGTGTAGAGCGTTTTTTTTTTCAGCTGAACTCTGGGTTAATTAGGATTGGTTGAGCTCACCGTTTGTAGTTGTTACTTAGTTGCATGTGTTTCATCTGCTATAAACCCACTGTTAGAGGACCGGGCTGTTGTGGGATGTGTGTGTTAATATCAAACTTGTTGGTCAAATATTCTTAGTATCTGCCACTGGGAGGTGGTCTCAGTTAAGTGGTTAGAATGTCCTGCTCATTAACTAGTTATGTCCTCTGCAGTGGTAAAGGTTTATACCTGTCCATATTGCTCATGTAGATGGTTCATCCTTGCAGAAGGAACTTTGCTTGTGATCGCCTGTTTTCAGTCAAATGTATTTGGCTAATATCTGGACAACATCTCTTGATTATTTATTTTGTTCTTCTGCACAAACTGCTGTATGTAAGCTTATGTTTTTACATAAACATGAATAAAGCTCTATTTATAAGCCCAGTTTGTAAACCACTCTACACTGCCATCTAGTGTCCAGGATAGGTCTATGTCTGGTGAACAGCTGAAATAACCATTTAATTGACAGGCCTGAAATACATGATGGGAAGTGTAGTTTTCTCACTAACATCTCTCTCCCCGGCCCCTCATGTGTGGCAGCTGTGAGCAGCAGAGTGCCCATGCTGAGCACCACCACCTCGCCCACCCCCCAGCAGTCAGCGCAGACGTCCGGCAGCGGCGTGTCCCCTCCCTCCATGCTGCCGCTGTACCCCTCCGTGGACATCGACGCGCACGTAAGGCCCCTCCCCCTCCGCTCTGACCCCGCCCCCTCCCCGCCGGCTGCGAGACTGAGGTTGTTTCTGATTGGCAGACGGAGAGCAATCACGACACTGCGCTGACGCTGGCCTGTGCCGGGGGCCACGAGGAGCTGGTGTCTGTGCTGATCGCGCGCGGGGCCAACATCGAGCACCGCGACAAGAAGGGTGAGGAGCGTGCAACGTGCACGTATACGCGCGCACACACACACATACACACGCGCGCGCACACACACATACACACGCGCGCGCACACACACAGTATACACATACACACACACACACACACACACACACACACACAGTATACACATGCGCACGTATACGCGCACACACACACGCACACACACAGTATACACATGCGCACGTATACGCGCACACACACACGCACACACACAGTATACACATGCGCACGTATACGCGCACACACACACACAGTATACACATACACACACACACACACACACACACAGTATACACACACACACACACACACACACACACACAGTATACACACGCGCACACACACACACACACAGTATACACACGCTCACACACACACACACACACGGTATACACATGCACACGTATACACACGCACATGCACACACACACACACGGTATACACACGCACACACACACACACACAGTATACACATGCACACGTATACACGCACACACACACACAGCATACACACACACACACACACACACATGGTATACACATGCGCACACACACAGTATACACATGCACACCTATACGCGCGCACACACACACACACAGTATACACACACACACACACACACACAGTATACACATGCATGCACGCACGCACGCACACACACACACACACACAACACACAGTATACACATGCACACGTATACGCGCGCACATACACAGTATACACATGCACCCGTATACGCACGCACACACACGTACACACAGATACTCATGCGCATATACACACATGCATACACCCATGCACACTAAATAATACTGTTGACAAAGCCGTCTTCTGAACAGCCTCTTTTCAAAACTCTTTGCTCTCGAGGTTTATCTGTATCATGGGTTAGAGTACACACACACACACACACACACACACACACACATGAATTCATGCAGCCGAAGGAGCAAACAAACAGCCTTGAATAACCTGTACCCGATCTCTCTCTCTCTCTCTCCAGGCTTCACTCCTCTGATCCTCGCAGCTACAGCTGGTCACGTGGTGGTGGTGGAGATTCTGCTGGACAAAGGGGGCGACATCGAGGCCCAGTCTGAGAGAACCAAAGACACCCCTCTCTCCCTGGCCTGTTCAGGGGGCCGACAAGAGGTACGCGGGGACTCCCCCCCCCCCTCGTCTCCCCGAATCCTGCTCCAACCCCTCCCACATTCTCCACCTGCTGAAACCTTCACTGCACTCTTAATTCTCACCCCAGCTAATCAGCACTGAACGCAAAACCTGCACTACCTACTGAAACGTCCACCCACCCTAGCACATCAGCACCACCTACCCAAACCTTCACCCTACTAAAATTCTGAAAATGCATGAAAATGTGTGGTAAAATTGGTGAGATTTGAATAAAATACTGAGTTAAGCACAATGAAAATGGTCCCTGTATGGCATGAATACGTGTATGTGTGTAAGGTCTGAGTACCAGCTGTCTGTCCCATACGGTACTGGGGTACGTATGCACGTGCCCCCTCCTCGGTGATATTATGCATGTGTGTGACCCCCCTGATTTTTTGGCTGCAGGTGGTGGAGCTCCTGCTGCTTCGTGGGGCCAACAAGGAGCACCGCAACGTGTCGGACTACACCCCCCTCAGCCTGGCCGCCTCGGGGGGGTACGTCAACATCATCAAGATCCTCCTCAACGCCGGCGCCGAGATCAACTCCAGGTGCGTCTGACTCCGCCCCACTTCGCCTCCGCCTCAGTCTCAGATTGGCTGAGTGTGCTCCTGTGTCTGTGTCCATTCCCTCTGTCTGTTCGGCTGTCCATCTGTCCTCGACTGCTGTTTTGCATGACTGGCAAGGGGCGGAGCTAAAAGGGGTATTACTGGGAAAGGTTTCCCAGGTACTAGCAGGTCCGGGGGGGTCCTTAGCAGTGGGGTGTGTCTGTGTGTGTGTGTGTGTGTGTGTGTGTGTGTGTGTGTGTGTGTGTGTGTGTGTGTGAGAGAGTGGGCAGGGCCTTTCTCATTTTTTTCTTTGCACAGATCATTCATAGATCTGTCCCTGTTTCTGGCTGCCCCTGGTTATCTGTCTGCCTGTACCTCCCTCTGAGTGTGCTTATTTCTGCTTGTCTGACGGGGGCCGTATGTCCCCAGTAGTCTCTGTGTCTTCCTGGCTGTGTCTGTGACTGACTGCTCCCCGCGTTGCTGTTGATTAAGTCCTGATCTCAGAGCCTGGGCGCTGCACTGTGGCTGCCCACTGCTCCTAAGTAGCTATGATGGGTCAAACGCTGAGGACAAACTACCCCACAGGGTTCAATAAAGTGTGTCTACCTTCTCCCCCCACCCCCCCGCAGGACGGGCAGCAAGCTGGGCATCTCCCCCCTGATGCTGGCGGCCATGAACGGGCACGTGCCGGCGGTGAAGCTGCTGCTGGACATGGGCTCGGACATCAACGCGCAGATCGAGACCAACCGCAACACGGCGCTGACGCTGGCCTGCTTCCAGGGCCGGGCCGAGGTGGTCAGCCTGCTGCTGGACCGCAAGGCCAACGTGGAGCACCGGGCCAAGGTGAGATCTAAGGGCTGGCGCTCCTCAGGGGGGAGCCCGGTTCTCAGGGACGTCCTCCCAGCAGCTCCATGCGCTCGTCATTCCTCCAGTTCCACAGCCGTAGTTTTTTTGTTCATAGTGAGGTGGTGCAGCACGGTTTGCTTATCATTGGTCACTCATCATTTTGTCTGCCAAGATGCACCCTGGGCCTGTTTTATTTCATTTTAATGTGTGTAATATTTGTTTCTGTTATTTTTAAAAATTTGTCCTCCTTGTCACATCCATGTTAATTAAAGCCGCATCAATGGCGAACTGTTTTAAATGATCTTTCGACATTAGCTGTCACAGCTTAGAGCTCAGTCTTTGTGAGGTAACCCTTCCCCCCCGCCCCCCCATCCCAGACCGGTCTGACCCCGCTGATGGAGGCTGCGTCCGGCGGGTACGCGGAGGTGGGGCGCGTGCTGCTGGATAAGGGCGCCGACGTGAACGCCCCGCCTGTCCCCTCGTCCCGGGACACCGCCCTCACCATCGCTGCTGACAAGGGCCACTACAAGTTCTGCGAGCTGCTCATCAACAGGTGAGGGGCGGGGCTTAGGGCACCGTGAGCTCTCACTGGCCTCGGCTGCCGTGCTTAAAACCATCGCTTTGCACATTCCCTCTCTCACTCACCTCAAACCACCTCTCTCTCTCCCGCTCCCTCTTAATTTCTCCCTCCCTCCATCCTTCTCCCCTCTCCCTCCATTCCTCCCTCTCTCCTTCCTTTCTCCTGTCCTTTCTCTCCCTCTCTCTGCCGCCCTCCGTCCATCCCTCACTTTCTCTCCCCCCCCCCCACAGAGGAGCTCACATCGACGTGCGTAATAAGAAGGGGAACACGCCGCTGTGGCTAGCGGCTAACGGCGGGCACTTTGACGTGGTGCAGCTCCTGGTTCAGGCCGGCGCCGACGTGGACGCCGCCGACAACCGCAAGATCACCCCCCTCATGGCGGCTTTCCGCAAGGTAGGGCCCCCAAAGGCCCCCAAACTGCACCCCTAATGTACATCCTCTCTTTCTCTAAAGACTAAAGACAAGGTGAAACAAGGACTTCTCCACTTTGCTGCATAACCAAGTTTGCCTAAACTGTACCCACCACATCATATCTCTCGCTGAGTCTCTCTGCAAAGCGGTTAACCTCTGACCCCTGACCTCTGTTTGCAGGGTCATGTGAAGGTGGTGCAGTACCTGGTGAAAGAAGTCAATCAGTTCCCCTCTGACATCGAGTGCATGAGATACATCGCCACTATCGCCGACAAGGTGAGATACGGACACCCCCGCTGTGGGTGCTCTGTGTGTGAGCTTAGTGTCTGAAAGGGACAGAAATGGCGGCGTTCTTTTGGGTCAAGTGTGTGTGTGTGTGTGTGTGTGTGGAGGGTGGCGGCAGCAGTAAGAACTGTGTGGTTCATGGGTGTGATGTCAGAAAGAGGCGTGGTTCATGGGTGTGATGTCAGAAAGGGGCGTGGTTCATGGGTGTGATGTCAGAAAGGGGTGTGGTTTGCAGGTGTGATGTCAGGAAGGGCCATGGTTTTCAGGTCCCTGGCTGACTGCAGTTGTGTTGTTCCTTAGGAGCTGCTGAAGAAGTGTCACCAGTGCATGGAGACCATCGTTAAAGCCAAAGACCAGCAGGCGGCCGAGGCCAACAAGAACGCCAGCATCCTGCTGAAGGAGCTGGACCTGGAGAAGGTGCGTGACCATGTCTTAGGCCCTACTTTCTGCTTCCTGCTGCCTTTCAAAATACATTTCTGATTTATTTCTGTAGCGCATTTTACAACCACAAAACAACCACAACCCTGGTGTAACCACAAACACAAGTTTAGGGCAATAGTGGCAATGATACCATGCCAGTCTGTCACAAGCTATAAGCTCCCTACTATGTCTCTGACTGGGCTCGTTTTTGCCCTATTCTACTGTTTCCAACTGTATATTTTTACTGTTTCTGACTCTACACTTCTGCTGTTTCTGACTGTTCAATTTTACACTACTCCTGCCTGACCTTACTCTCCGATTCTTACTCTAATTTCTACCGCTGTTATGACTTTGCAGTCCACTGTTTCTGACTCCACCGTGTTTTCTGACTGATAACGTCCTGTCCGAGATGGCAGATAACCCGTTTGCGTTCTGAGACGCAGCCTGTTGCTCGTCTCCTCCCGTGAAAGGCAGAGTTCGGGCCTTAAGTGTTTTTAATCCCGATCCGACAGTCGAGAGAGGAGAGCAAGAAGCAGGCCCTGGCCGCCAAGCGGGAGAAGCGCAAGGAGAAACGCAAGAAGAAGAAGGAGGAGCAGAAGAGGAAGCTGGAGGAGGAGGAGGAGGCCAAGGTGAAGGAGGCGTTCTCCGAAATGCAGGACCAGGAGAAGGACTCTGCCGAAGGTAAAAGATCAGCGTTCTCTCCGTTTCCCAGCGCGCGCTCCCGTGTTGAGTGTGTGCGTGCGTGAGCACCTGTCTGTCTCTGTGTGTGGTTATAAGGGCACGGTAGCAGTTAAACTGGGTTTGAGGAGTGTCTGCCAAATGGGCTGAAATGTCTGCCATGTTTTTTTTTCCCTCATTTCCTGTCTTATTTTTGAGTTAAATTTCAAGTTTAAACTTGACTAAAAAGACTGAAGGCATGACAGGCACTGTATGAGTTTGTGTGTCTGTGCGATGAATGGCTGGACATGCGCGCTCACCTTTGACCTCTCATGATTTCCCCCCCCCCCCCCCCGGTGTTCCTGCAGAGGCGGAGGTCCCCATCGAGCCCCCCAGCGCCACCACCACCACCACCATCGGCATCTCGGCCACCTCCCCCACCTTCACCTGCGCCTTCGGCAAGAAGCGCGCCGGCGCGGCCACCACGCCCACCGCCAGCCGCAAGAACAAGAAGAACAAGACCAAGGACTGCGCCAGCGAGCCCATCATCCTGCAGGACCCGCAGGTGGCGCTGGCGCAGCAGAAGGCCGACCGCAACAAGATCCAGGGCGAGCCGCGGGGCGGGGGGGCGCCGGGCGGGCACAGCGACTCCGACAACCTGGACAGCGCCGACTGCAACAGCGAGAGCAGCTGCAGCGGCAAGAGCCAGGAGCTCAACTACCTGCCCGACCTGCCCTCGTCCTCCTCGTCCTCCTCCTCCTCCTCTTCCTCCGGCCCCTCCCACCCCCCGCCCGTCCCCGAGAAGCGGCAGTGCCCCTCCCTGCACAGCGCGCGGGACGACAAGGTCACCGTGTCCATCTCCAAACCCCAGCAGAAGTAAGCCGTGAGCTCCACTCTGTCAGCTCAGCGATGCGTTCGTGCTTCATGGTCTGATATAGGCAAGAGTTACTCATTTGCCAGGGTTTAGAAGTGTTTTTAGAGGTGCAGGTTCCATGGAAATAAGAAACAGCTGAAAGGGAGGTACTGAGAATGGACTAGCCTCTTACAATGATGGGGAAAAAACTCACCTGACAGAGTGCTGTTATGCTGTATATCAGCAAAGCTGTGGTTTGGTCATAGCCATGAGGTCACAATAAAAGCTAATCACAGACAAGCTGTTCTATTGTATAACAGTTCTACTAGCCTGTTAGTTATCTATCAAGTCATGAATGAGATGACCGATTATGATTTTTTAAAATCATTTGGCTCCCAACAAATATAGTTCTGTCATGATTCCGTTGTAAAAAACTTTTTTTTTTTTAAATTTTTTTTTTTAAACAACATATCAATTAGAATGCCAAGCAGAATAATGTGTTATTGTAAAAGGTTGCTGTGCTGTTGTACTGCACGTCAGCACTCCAACAGAATAATCCAACAGAACTAACTGGGTATGAATGAGTATATCTTGCTCCTTTGAGAAGAAGAGGAGATAACGTGGATGTGCTAATATATTTATAACTGGTTCAGACTGGTTCAGACTGGTTCTAACTGGTTCATGTGCTCTTCCCCCTGCAGGGTTCCTGAATCCACAAGCGACTTGACTCACCACTCCTTTTCCTCGGCCTTGAAGACGATGTCACTGCCCGTGTCGTCCCCCAACAGCAAGATGAACCTCACCAGCCCCAAGAGGGGCCAGAAGAGGGAGGACGGCTGGAAGGAGGTGGTGCGAAGGTCGGTGTCCCGTTTAAATGGATCCCCCTCAAACATAACCTCACTCAATCCTAATCTTCCTGTTCACCAAAACATTTTCATACAATTTATGTGGTGTGAAAAGTTTAAAGGGTTGGAATGATTCAGTCAGTTCTACAGTGGAGTGTGAAAGGGGTATAATGAGCCAGCCTGGTTCAGCTCTACAGTGGAAAAGGGGTATAATGAGCCAGCCTGGTTCAGCTCTACAGTGGAAAAGGGGTATAATAAGCCAGTCTGGTTCCAGTTCTACAGTGGGAAAGGGGTATAATGAGCCAGCCTGGTTCAGCTCTATATTGGGAAAGGGGTATAATAAGCCAGTCTAGTTCCAGCTCTACAGTGGGAAAGGGGTATAATGAGCCAGCCTGGTTCAGCTCTACAGTGGGAAAGGGGTATAATGAGCCAGCCTGGTTCCAGATCTACAGTGGGAAAGGGCTTTAATGAGCCAGCCTGGTTCAGCTGTACAGTGGGAAAGGGGTATAATGAGCCAGCCTGGTTCAGCTCTACAGTGGGAAAGGGGTATAATGAGCCAGCCTGGTTCAGCTCTACAGTGGGAAAGGGGTATAATGAGCCAGCCTGGTTCAGCTCTACAGTGGGAAAGGGGTATAATAAGCCAGTCTGGTTCCTGCTCTACAGTGGGAAAGGGGTATAATGAGCCAGCCTGGTTCAGCTGTACAGTGGGAAAGGGGTGTAATGAGTCAGCCTGGTTCCTGCTCTACAGTGGGAAAGGGGTATAATGAGCCAGCCTGGTTCAGCTGTACAGTGGGAAAGGGGTATAATGAGCCAGCCTGGTTCAGCTGTACAGTGGGAAAGGGGTGTAATGAGTCAGCCTGGTTCCTGCTCTACAGTGGGAAAGGGGTATAATGAGCCAGCCTGGTTCAGCTGTACAGTGGAAAAGGGGTGTAATGAGCCAGCCTGGTTCAGCTCTACTGTGGGAAAGGGGTATAATGAGCCAGCCTGGTTCAGCTGTACAGTGGGAAAGGGGTGTAATGAGTCAGCCTGGTTCCTGCTCTACAGTGGGAAAGGGGTGTAATGAGTCAGCCTGGTTCCTGCTCTACAGAGGGAAAGGGGTATAATGAGCCATCCTGGTTTAGCTCTACAGTGGGAAAGGGCTAAATCTCATGGAAAATGTGTAGGTGCACACACCTGACCTGAGCCTTGTCCGTCTGCTCAGATCTAAGAAGCTGTCTGTCCCGGCGTCCGTGGTGTCGCGGATCATGGGCAGAGGCGGCTGCAACATCACTGCCATCCAGGACGTGACGGGCGCCCACATCGACGTGGACAAACAGAAGGACAAGAACGGAGAGCGCATGATCACCATCCGGTACCCGACCCCTGGCTGCTCGTTACAAAGCCATGTTTTACCGGCCAGTCACACAGTCACTGCACTCACAAGCTTCTAGCCCTTTAAGGTGTGAGATCAGAAATGTGTGATTAGAATGTTCGTAACTGAACATTCTAATGCTGATGTCACAATCACTGCTGGTAACTGAAAGCAGTGGGGTTCTAGAACACTGACTTGGAATTTTAAAAAAACATTGCAAAAGCCCTGCTCTTCAAACAGTGATGTCTCTACCAGCCTACGTAGCTTGAAACGAATGCGTTTCAAAACTTAGTACCGATAAAGATACAGTAAATGTTAAGTTGAAATTTTTATTTCACTAGGTTCTTTTTGGCATGAATGAGCGATTGAAGTCTAACCAAAGCTACACGTTTGAAGTGTGGGCGTGTGTAGTAGTGTTTTGTGGGTCTTTAGGGGAGTGTGTGCAGTGGGGCTGTTGCGTGACGCTCTGGCGTGACTCTGGCGTGTTCTCAGGGGCGGCACGGAGTCTACACGCCACGCGGTGCAGCTGATCAACGCGCTGATCCAGGACCCGGCCAAGGAGCTGGAGGACCTGATCCCGCGAAACCACATCCGCGTGCCCGGCACCAACACCAAGATGGGCTCCACCTTCACCACGGCGACGGGCTCCACCAGCACCGCGGCGGCCGGCTCCAAGGGGCTGCCGTCGGTGGTGCCGTCCTCGGGCGTGTCCTTCCAGTCCTCCTCCTCCTCGGGCCCGCAGGGCGCGGGCAAGGGCGGGAAGAGCCTGTCGCCCGGGGTGCGGCCGCCGTTCGTGTCCCTCCCGCTGGCCTACGCCCACCCGCAGCTGGCCCTGCTGGCCGCGCAGACTATGCACCAGATCCGCCACCCGCGGCTGCCCATGGCGCAGTTCGGCGGCACCTTCACCCCCTCGCCCAACACCTGGGGGCCCTTCCCCGTGCGGCCCGTCAGCCCGGGGAGCGCCAACAGCTCCCCGAAACACAACGGGGGCGGAGCCGCCGCCACGGCCAGGTCCGGCCCCTCCCACGCCGAGCACGCGGCCCCCGGCCCCGCCCCCGTCGCCCAGGCGACCACCTCGCCCTCCGGCCCGGCCCCGCCCTCTCTCGCCGGCACCCCCACCCCCTCCTCCGTCAGGAAGCAGCTGTTCTCCGCGGAGCCCAAGGCGGCAGCGGCGGTAACGGCGGTATCCAGCGCCGCGACCAGCGCGTGCAGCAGCGTGCGGTCCTCCAGCTCCCCCGCCCCCCTGGTCTCTGCCCCGCCCACCACGCCTCCCACCCCGCCCCCTCCTCCGCCCATAGCCCCGCCCACACAGCAGGCCCCGCCCCCTAAACCCGAGCCCTGCGCCGCTGCCACGCCCAGCAAGGAGAAGTCCTCCTCAGAGCAGCAGGCCACGCCCGTTTTGGGCGGAGCCACCGAAGGCGCCGGCCCCTTGTCTTTCCCGCCCCGCCCGTCGCCCTCCCCCCCCAGCCCGAGCTCCGGCAGCAGCAGCTCCCAATGTCCTTCGCTCCGAACGCAGACCCCTCCCCCCTTCGGCCCCGCCCTGCTCCGGCCCTCCCGCGCCGCGCCCTGCGGCCGTCTGCGTTGGCTCGGTCTCGCACGCGGGCCCCACCCTGCCTCATTTCACCGCCCCCCGCTCCTCCCCCCGCGTGCAGCCCGCCGGGCCATTCTACCCGCTGGCTCCAGGGGGCGCCCTGCAGGACCCGCAGTCCGTCTTCGCGGCCCCCCAGGAGCCCCTGAAGCAGCCCCCGCCCCAGCAGCAGCAGCAGCAGCAGCAGGGCATGGCCCCGCCCTCGCTGCCGATGGGCATGATGAACGGCTCTCAGATGCACCTCCACGGCGCAGGGAAAGGCCCGCTGCCCCCCAACTTCGGCCCCGCCGCCCTCTTCAACCATTTCAGCAGCATGTTCGACAGCAGCCAGGTGGGCAACAGCCAGGTGTGGGGCGCGTGCCACCTGCCCGCCCGCACCCCGCCCGAGCAGGCCTACGGCGCCCCGCCCGCCTACATGGGCGGCATGGGGCAGATGGAGGGCGTCATGCCCCCCCCGGACAGCTCCAAAGCCCCCGGGTACCGCTGCGGCTCCCAGAGGATCGTCAGCAGCCCCATCGGTGAGACACGGGGACCCCGAGCGGGACCCCCCCCCCTTTCTGACACAGGGACCCCCAGCGGGACCCCCCCCTTTCTGACACAGGGACCCCCAGCGGGACCCCACCCTTTCTGACACAGGGACCCCGAGCGGGACCCCCCCCTTTCTGACACAGGGACCCCGAGCGGACCCCCCCCTTTCTGACACAGGGACCCCCAGCGGACGCCCCCCCTTTCTGACACAGGGACCCCCAGCGGGACCCCCCCCTTTCTGACACAGGGACCCCCAGCGGGACCCCCCCTTTCTGACACAGGGACCCCGAGCGGGACCCCCCCCTTTCTGACACAGGGACCCCCAGCGGGACCCCCCCCCTTTCTGACACAGGGACCCCCAGCGGGACCCCCCCCTTTCTGTGTGTCAGGGGCCCCCAGCAGGACCCCCCCCCCTTTCTGACACAGGGACCCCGCCGCCTTACTGACACAGGACCCCCAACAGGACCCCCCCCCCCTTTCTGACACAGGGGCCCCCAGCAGGACCCCCCCCCCCTTTCTGTGTGTCGGGGGCCTTTCCCTCAGGAAGAATGTTCTCTACATGTTTCAAGAAATACATCTTGTCTGGTGATCGCTGCAGTTATGAGATGTATTTAGAAAACTAAATAGCTGTTTGTGTAAGCACTCACACGGGCACACACGCACAAAGCACACACACGCACAGCCAGTTTAGTTTAATTGAGGCATAATTGATCCCGCTATATCCAATTTAATGGAATGGCAGATTAGACATGCTTCTATTTACAGAGTTATGTTAAAATAGCCAGTGCAGTCCTGCCTGTGTGTTTATTGTGGTGCCCTTGGTAAGGGTCACTGCTGTCATTTTTCTCCAGATTAACTGTCGCTACTGTTATTATCAAATATTATTACCAGGCTGATGGTATGTGATGCAAAGTGCCCACAAATGATGTCAAGAGTCCACATTTGGAGGGAAGACAAGTAAATTAGTTAATAAATTAATAAATGTTGGATTTCAGAAAACCGTTCAAATGGCTACCTCATCTTCTCGCTGAACGTTTTCAGGCATGCACCCCATGGACCCTTCCGGAAACTCCATCTCTACGTCCGCCGCGCTGACCAGCTTCGCCACGAGCATCTCGGGGAGCCCCGTGTTCCTGCAGGGCCCCGCCCCCGTGACCACGCCCTCTTTCAGCCGCCAGCACTTCTCCCCCCACCCCTGGAGTGCTTCCACTTCCTGTACGGCAGCCCGTAATCCCCCGCCCTCTTCCTGGTTACGTAGAGGCATTCAAAACCAACGCAGCAGCGGTGCATGTTCACAAGAGAGAAGCAAGTTGCACATCTTGATATTTTCATGAGGGTCTTTCTCAGATTGGCTTCTCTCTGCACACTCTCTGCTTCTGTCTGTCTGTCTGTCTCTGTCTGTCTGATTGCCTGTGTTCAATCCTGTCAGATTCCCCCTTTCACTGTTCTGTGCTCTTGTCTTTATCAGATTCACCTCTGTCACTGTCTGTCTGTCAGTCTGTGTCTGTCTGTGTCCATCTATCTGCCTGTTTGATGGGTATTATTGACCGTTTGATTGGTATTATTGACCGTTAGGTGGGTATTATTGACCGTTAGGGTGGTATTATTGACCGTTTGATGGGTATTATTGACCGTTAGGGTGGTATTATTGACCATTTGATTGGTATTATTGACCGTTAGGGTGGTATTATTGACCATTTGATTGGTATTATTGACCATTAGGGTGGTATTATTGACCATTTGATTGGTATTATTGACCATTAGGGTGGTATTATTGATCATTTGATGGGTATTATTGACCGTTTGATGGGTATTATTAACCCATTGATGGGTATTATTGATCGTTAGGTGGGTATTATTGATCGTTAGGTGGGTATTATTGACCGTTAGGGTGGTATTATTGACCGTTAGGTGGGTATTATTGACCGTTAGGGTGGTATTATTGACCGTTTGATGGGTATTATTGACCGTTAGGGTGGTATTATTGACCGTTAGGGTGGTATTATTGACCGTTAGGGTGGTATTATTGACCGTTTGATGGGTATTATTAACCCTTTGATGGGTATTATTGATCGTTAGGTGGGTATTATTGATCGTTAGGTGGGTATTATTGACCGTTAGGGTGGTATTATTGACCATTTGATTGGTATTATTGACCGTTAGATGGGTATTATTGAACGTTTGATGGGTATTATTGAACGTTAGGTGGGTATTATTGACCGTTTGATGGGTATTATTGACCGTTTGATGGGTATTATTGAACGTTAGGTGGGTATTATTGACCGTTAGGGTGGTATTATTGACCGTTTGATTGGTATTATTGACCGTTAGGTGGGTATTAATGACCATTAGATTGGTATTATTGACCATTAGGTGGGTATTATTGATCGTTAGGTGGGTATTATTGACCGTTAGGGTGGGTATTATTGACCGTTAGGTGGGTATTATTGACCGTTTGATGGGTATTATTGAACGTTAGGGTGGTATTATTGACCGTTAGGTGGGGATTATTGACCATTAGGTGGGGATTATTGACCATTTGATTGGTATTATTGACCGTTAGGGTGGTAATGCTCACTCTTGTGCCCGTCTGTGCCGCGCTGCCCGGTGTAACGATTGCGTCTGCTCCTCTCCCCGCCCCCCCAGGTGAGTCCCCGGTGCCCTCGGTGTCGTCGGGGGCGTCCTCCCCGCTCTCGGCGTCGGTGGCGGCGCCGGCGATGGTCCAGGCCAAGCCCAGCAGCGCCAACCAGCAGGACCGCAAGGTGCCGCAGCCAATCGGCACCGAGCGCCTGGCCCGCATCCGCCAGACCGGCTCGGTCAACCCCGCCGCCATGCTCACCACCAACTACACCCCGCCCGTCGGCCAGGGGGGCATCTGGTCTTTCGGCGTTGGGAGCGCCTCTGGTGAGGATTTGGCGGGATGTGGGGGTTTTATTTTGGGGGGTGGGGGGCTAAGGAGTTTAATGCAGTGATCCTCAGCATGATTTACTTGTGGGACACAGTGATTTGGGCTGCATTATCGCTACGCTCTGGCCTTAGTGAGTGTGTGATGCACTGATTTGGTGCGAGTGTCTGTGGGTGCGGTGAGTAGGAGTGGCTTGAGTGGGTGCATGTGGTACGCGTGTGCGTGTGGTAAGCGTGTTGGGTCGTTCTGACCCGCCCCCTGCCCCTCCCCCGCAGAGGCCATGTCGGGCTGGTCACAGCCGCTGATGAGCAGTCACATGATGCAGCAGCAGCTGCCCGAGCAGTCAGCCTTCTCCCAGCACCAGCCCATGGAGAGGGACGACACGGGCATCGTGGCGCCCTCCAACACCTTCCACCAGCCCCTGCCCAGCAGCTACATGGACTTCCCCAAGGTCAGTGCGCCGCCTCCCAGAAGGAGGGGTCCCTCCCAAAACTGGGGTCAGCTCTCCCAAAACGAGGGGTCCCCTCTCTCAAAACCAGGGATTCCCTCTAAAACAGTGCATTTTACTCCAGATTTTCCAGGCTTGTTACCGTTTTCCTCCCTGTAATGCAGGCTAATTGGAGGCCTGTTGCCTTGCTGTGCATTCAGTCAAAGCAAGCTCTCCTCACGCTGGTTGCTTTTATGTTGATGGGTTGTGTTTTATTTTTTTGGAGCTCTCGTCAGATTGTAACTCTGTTATGTTTCGGGTTGTTGTTTGTTTTTGTTCCTCAGGGGTTGCCGATGTCGATGTACGGGGGGGCGATGATCCCCCCGCACCCCCCGATGGCGGAGGGCCCGGCGGGGCCGATGTATAACGGCCTCCACACTGCCGATCCGGCCTGGAACCCCATCCTCAAAGTGGTCCCCAACAACGCCGAGAACTCAGACCCCCAGCAGGTAAGGGGGAACGCTGGGTATCCACCCCAAAACATACACACCAGCTCACGCGCACACACAATCACTCCTACACGCACGCATGCTCGAGCACACACATGCGCACGTACACACACTTGCACGCACACTTATACACACACGCATGTACACACTCTTAAACACACGCTCGCACACACACACACACACACATGCTTGCTCACACACAGACACACACATTCGCGCGAACACACACTCACACACAGTAGTGTGTAGTCTAACAGAATGCTCTGTCTCTCCAGGTCTGGCCTGGCACATGGGCCCCACACGTCGGAAATGTGCACCTGAACCACGTCAACTAAAACCATCAACCACAAACAAAATGGCGCCCGAGGCATTGGACCAGTCAAAGAAACACAACCTTCTTTTTTTCTCTTTTTTTTTTTTTTGTTTTGTTTTTTTAAAGAAGAATTACAAAGAGGTTAACCTGGTAGTGTCCTAAGTGATATTAAAAAAAACACCCAGTAAAAAATTGGAAGGACGGACGCTATTTTTGATGTGCCTAACTAAATAAAAGAATTCAGTGTGGGCTTTAACCCGTTTACCACGGTCTATGAACAAATGGATTGCCTGTTCAACAGGACACGTTCTCTGCGTAGTGTAGCCATTTTGACTTTAAAAAACCCACATAAACTGTTCTTGGTCAGCAGGGCTCAACAGGACTGTAAGCTATTTATACATGGCCAAGAACTAGATTACTGCATAAAGAGATAAATCAGACCTTTTAGAGTGGTAAATACATGTATAATTGTTTACATACTAAAAAAGGGTTCAAATGAGAGTAAATTTCATGTCGTATAGTGGCTCTACTTTATGTAGCCTGTATTAATGTGAAATATTTACCTTAATATTCAATAAAAAGATGGAACTGTATGCTTTGCCTTGTTTTTTTATTGTTATTTTTTAACTCGGGTAATTTAATACTTTGAATAGTATCTGGTGTAATTCTGCTTTATCATTAATCCTTGTGCCTCTGGCTGCATTCATTCAGACTAACCTAACCGAGACTGTCTGCAGTTATTTCAAAATGGCTGCCGCTGTGATTGGCATATTACACTGCATGGCCAAACGTATGTGCGCAGCTGACATCCAACATCTCATGCAAAATTTATAGACATTAATATTGAGTTGGTCCACTCTTTTCTGCTATAACAACCTCGACTCCTCTGGGAAGCTTTTATACTAGATGTTGGAGCATTATCTGTATGCTGTGAATGTGCGTACGTGGGGTATAAATGTGGTAGATGACCGAAGGGAAGGGTGAGTCTAGAAATACTCAGTGCAGAAATAGCTTTAAGGGATATGCTTTCCAGTAATGGCCACACCATATAAGAAATGCAGAAATGACTTGCCCTGTACATGCGGCTGGTCTTAATATAAGATGGAACATGGTATGTCCATATCTGGCCGTAATGTGTAGCATCCATTGTTTTTAAAATACATTTTAAAAAGAGTGGGTCAGAGTAAATTTATTTGTTCCTTAGCTTGGTAGTGGGGGCTCTCTTAATTATTCACAGTATGTGCACTTGTCCGCGTGCACGTTATGCCGCGTGCTGGCCAGCAGGGGGTGCTGTCGCTCCTGTAACGTCGTCCGTCCCGGACAAGTTTGTACATGAATTTCAGGTGCCAAATTCTGAGGGGTGGTGTGCGCCATCATGGGAGCCCTTTGCAATCCTATACTTATAACCACATCTGAAATGACCTGGCCTGGGATGCTTGCGCGTCTCTTGAGAAAATTATTTCTGGACGGCGCAGACAATGAAGCATGCTGCTCTGTCTGGCCGGTGAGAAGTGGAACGCTGAGCTGGTGTCGGGTCAGCGGGTTCGGAAAGGTTCAGACTGAGTTCACTGCATTTTAATTACATATCCCGTATATTTTAAAAGTTCAGATTTGGGCACAAACTTTTATTTTGGCCATACATTGATTTTAAGCTAATTATTTCGTATATGTTCCAATGATATAAACTATCCAGGTCAGTATGCATACAGACAATATTCGCTGATACATTCGCTACACCATATGTAGAATTTACTCGAAATTGTTTGTACTGCCCCTTTGCTTTGGATATACATTAGCTACATTAGGCACCGTATTCATGCCTGGGGACGATCTGATCTGCTTTAGGAACGATGTAGGTCAGTAGCCCCCCCCCCCCCGTGTATGCATTTTCTTGTTTTGAGGAATTGTCCTCTTAAGACGTGTTGTGTTAGCAATAGCTGTGCATGCGATGATTAATAAAATCCTATGTCACTTATTGTGTTGTTGCAACATTGTCATATTGAGAAAATAACAGGCGTCGTAGATGGCTGAGAACCCTGTAAATTATGTAAATATGTAAATTATAAAGATTTTAGACAGCGCCGAAGATTGGGGTACACCTTTTCCCCCACGTCTAAATATTTATTTATTTATTGCTAACTGTTGAGCCAGAGACACTGGCTGACACATTTTCTTATCAGATATGTATTCGTTCGTGTCCGCTTAAATTCAATGTTTTTTTCTGTTTAGCCTTGGGGGAACGACGCCATCGGTGACTTAACAAGAAAAACATGAACAGAAACTATCATGCCTGAGACGAAACTTGTTATCTGCAGCTGTAAACAAGCGTGATGACGACGTTTGGGAATCTTACACCTGTGTGTAACACCTGCCTGCCTCAATATATCATTGCTGTTTGCCTCTTTGGTATATAGTACCCACTATGGATTTCATACCATTATATAGCCGTCAAATTAATTAACTTTTTTTGTCCCCAATATTTGGTAGTGTTTTACCAACTGTGTCAAGGAAAATGCAGAGCACCCATTTATCGTACCTTTTATGATACAGAAATCATGCAAGTAAACAACATACGCCATAGCTCCCCCCATCGCCCGCCACCTCCTGATCATACGGCAACTCATTTCCATGGGGAGAAATCGAAGAGTGTATTTTCATCAACTTTTGTGAGATTTCCCAATTGTTTTCGCGACTTTTTAATACACTATGTAATCTGTCTTTTTTTGCAAAACAATCACTGATGTTTCGTGTGGACGTATGTGGCGGTTTTTGGTGGTATATTCCACATTACATTCGCATGCATGTTTGCATAGGCTATGTGTGTTATTTGGTGCGAATATCCGCACGTGACCCTTGCGAGAGTCTGACCGAAAAAAAATCTGACCAGTTTTGAGTTGTGATATGTGCGTACCCTGTCACGTGAGCGGGAGTTCGCCACCCCCCTCTTATCTCACCGCTCTAAAATACAGGCGCACGTGGTCATAAACTCGCACATTCTCGCTTCTCTTGCGGCTGTGCAGACTCCGGGCGACACCAAATTTGCAACGAAATTATTTCAAGTTCTTCTCGACCCTGCTACTGCAAATCTAATCCGCTAATTTCAGGTTTTATTTTCACTGGAGAACATTGCTAGATTGCGTTTTTTTCTTCTTCAACTTCAACTGCCTCTTTATGCAGGCTACGTTTTGTCCTCACCAGTAGCAACTATTTTTGTTGAATGGTTACATTTTGTTCTGTTCGTGTCAAGACGTGTAAACACCAAGAACTATAAACAACGCCAAGCCATGTCCGCCAAGCCGAGCAAAAGCTGTCCCATTCCAACACGTGTCCTGCACCTGAAAGACTGGTCTCAGCTACCTGACTGCTACAGCCAGACGCCCGGCGGAACGCTCTTTTCCACCACGCCTGGAGGTAAGGCTCGCCCTCAAATTTGCAGGTCGTCTAAAAATCCGTCCAAGTGCAAAGGTAATTTGCAGAATGTTAACAATTGGACTTTTAAAAAATCCCATTTAGGGGGGTCAGTGAACTCAGTAGATGTATCAAAGTGTAATGGTGGGTGAAGTGGGGATAATCTACAGGCTCACGTAATGTGTTTGCATCAGTTGCGTAACACATCCGAATTGGTAGTGGTCCGAAGTTATTTTTCTGCAGTATTCTCTCGGCACTACTCCGTAAACAAATGTCATGAAGGTCAGGCGAACTCTTCAAACAAGTTATAATGTAGACTTAAAACGACGAGGCCCTGAACTTTGTTGCATTGATCGCAGCAATGCCGCATTGATGTGGTCCAAATAAAAGCGTTATATAGAAGTGTTAAACATTCTCACACAGCACTTATGGCATGCTAACGCAGAAAATTGCTTGACACCACATCCTGACCAGGTTGACAAAGAGAAACGTGACGAATGCAACAATTGCGCTTAATGTAGCCTACAGTGGGCCTCCCCTGGTCTTTTGGAATATGTTCTTGCTGTGTTTGCGGTTCTTTTTCGGTTGAACAGAACTGGTTTACCTTTGCGATGATCTTATCACACACAACAAATATCCTACATCACCTCCAAACATTTATTCGACTTTCCTATTTCTTGAATTGTGTGGCAGCAAATGTAACTTTTTTGTCTCGCCCATAAATCCATACAAGTGCTAAAGATAGTAATAGATGCAGTCATTGTCGGTAACGGGTAGGCCTGCAGTAAATCGACATTTTCTTGCATTTCAAAACGTTTTAAGTTTTCTGTCTATATTATGCAATGCACTGTATCCGCTTTTTCGTATTTGAACGTGATATCCCACAGGGCCCCAATAAAACGTTATGTTTTGTAAGTTGTGGCTACGTGTTTCCACGTCCGCAGTTAACCATATCGTTACACCTTAGTAGCTTTCGGGCCTACTGCGAACAACCTTTACCAAGAATCTAAATATTTACGCCTCTGGCTTGACTGCAGAATAAATGACTGATGGTGGCAAAAATAATTCGACAACAGTACCGTTGTTGCAGTTGCTGCTATAGCTGGCTCAGAGCTATGTTTGTGTTCAGTGAGGAGTGGGCGTGGTTTTGCCTAGGTATTACGCAATGTTCTAGAGTGCAGCCTGCCTTTCTGTGCATTCTAGGAAAGTTATGCCGCTGTTTATCACGTGTCAGAAGGCGTGTTCTGCTGCTGATTTCCATTGGTCTAGGGGGAACAAGCCCCTTTGACCTATAGCCCTCCGGGGGCCGTGCATTTTGGTGGTGATTGACACTCTATGGGTGAAGATGTACACAGACTGTCTTACAGGGGCCCAGGGTCAGGGGAGGGGAGTGTAAAGATTGCAAGAATTACTGGAAAACATTCTGTCCTCCTATACAAGAGTCATGGCAGGGGGTGTGGCCTGTCTGAGAGAATGATTTCTGGAGATGTCGGAGTGCCAGAACTGGGGGCCCCAATCACAAAGCAGGATAACGGAGTCGGGTGGGTAACTGCGTTGAGTAAAACGCAGATCAGCTCTGTCTGTGTTCCAGATTTGGGAGGATTCGTGGTTGCTCAGTGCTGTAATCCAGCTAAATTAGTAATCCTGCTTTGTGATATAGGCCCCTGGGTTTGGAGACCTACCATATCTGGCATTTCATTGAAAGTATTTGAATAAGGAGTGAGTGCTTATCACAGTAATGGAAGCTATCAGAAAGGATCAGCTACACACTAACTCGCACTACAGAAGGCAAAGTTATGACAATTAATTATCATAATTTTTTGCATTAGAAGATTTATCATATTCAAAACGCCCAGTGCAGTATCTTACAGCTGTATTTACATACAATAACAGACATTAAAAAAAACATTGGGACAGGACAGGGTGTGTGTGTGTGTGTGTGGGGGGGGGGGATTAAGGCCTGGGAATGAGTGGGGCTGTCGTCATGGTGCCCCTGACCAGGATGTGACTGGCATTGTGCTTCTGTCTCTCTGTTCCAGCACATTCCCCTGCATCCCACCCCCACCCCCACCCCCACCCTGTCCCGTCCCGCTTTGTCTGTACAACAGGCTCATTGCATAACATGTTTTTCCCTCCCTGAGCTGATAGGCACTGTGTGGTACAAACTACCCCACCCTGCGGGGCGCTGACTTGGGCTCCTGCCAGACGCCTGTCATGTCTCCCATGCACACGCACATTCAAACACATACACACACACGCGCACGCACATATATGCACACACGCATGCACACACACACAAACACGTGCGCGCACACACAAACACTAGCACATGCAAGTGCACACGTCTGTGCACAGCAGGTTAGGAGTGCTGTCTCTTCTCTTGGTGGAATTCTGCTGAAGGAGAAGTGTCCCTCTGTGAATGTGTCCAATTAACGAGAGTAATTTTACTGAAATAGCATGTGGTTCATTGTGACCCGTGTAGCGTGCGGTTCTGACCCGGTTCATTGTAACTCTCGTACCGCTTGGTTCTGACCCGGTTCTGTTTGCCTGTTGCTGCTGCTTTGCCCCCGGAGGTTGTAATCGCACCCTTTTCTTCCGCAGGGACCCGGATCATCTACGACAGGAAGTTCCTGCTGGAGTGCCGGAACTCGCCCATCGCTCGCACCCCGCCCTGCTGCCTCCCTCAGATCCCCGGGGTCACCGTTCCCGCCCTGCACCCCCTGGGAAAGCTGGAGGAGCAGGAGGAGAACGACAAGGACCTGACTGGTGAGCCCCGAAAACCTGACCCTAGGCTTTCATGTCCCATCAGTCACCTGTGCAGCTGACCCCACCTCACTGACGTTTGCCCCTGACCCTCCTCTCACACGGATGCATGTATGCGTGCGTGTCTGCGTGCGTGGGTGCCTGTCTGTGTGTGGGTGCGTGTCTGGTGTGTGTCTGTGTGCGTGTCTGCGTGCGTGGGTGCCTGTCTGTGTGTGGGTGCGTGTCTGGTGTGTGTCTGTGTGCGTGTCTGCGTGCGTGGGTGCGTGTCTGTGTGTGTCTGCTGCGGTGTTCTGTGTGTGGTCTGCGCTGGTCTGTGTGGCTGGGTGGCGTGTCGTGGGTGGTGTCTGTGTGGTGCTGGGTGCGTGTCTGTGTGTGTGCGTGCTGGTGGTGTCTGTGTGGTGTCTGCGTGCGTGGCTGTCTGTGTGGTGCTGCGTGCGTGGGTGCGTGTCTTGTGTGTCTGCGTGCTGGGTGTGTGTCTGGTGTGTGTCTGCGGTGGGTGCGTGTCTGTGGGTGTCGCGTGCGTGGTGTGTGTCTGTGTGTGTGTCTGCATGGGTGCGTGTCTGTGTGTGTCTGCGTGCGTGGTGTGTGTCTGTGTGTGTCTGCGTGCGTGGTGCTGTGTGTGTGTGTCTGCGTGGTGGTGCGTGTCTGTGTGTGTGTCTGCTGCGTGTGTGTCTGTGTGTGTCTGCGTGCGTGGGTGTGTGTCCTGTGTGTGTGCATGCGGGGGTGTGTTCTGTGTGTTCTGCGTGCGTGGGTGTGGTCGGTGTGTGTGTTCTGGTGCGTGTGTGTGGTCTGTGTGTGTGTCTGCGTGCGTGGGTGTGTGTCTGTGGTGTGTCTGCGTGCGTGGGTGCGTGTCTGTGTGTGTCTGCGTGCGTGGGTGTGTGTCTGTGTGTGTGTCTGCGTGCGTGGGTGCGTGTCTGTGTGTGTCTGCGTGCGTGGGTGTGTGTCTGGTGTGGGTGTGTGTCTGCGTGCGTGGGTGCGTGTCTGTGTGTGTGTCTGCGTGCGTGGGTGCGTGTCTGGTGTGGGTGTGTGTCTGCGTGCGTGGGTGCGTGTCTGTGTGTGTCTCCGTGCGTGGGTGCGTGTCTGGTGTGGGTGTGTGTCTGCGTGCGTGGGTGCGTGTCTGTGTGTGTCTGGTGCGTGCCTGCGTGCGTGCCTGCGTGCGTGCCTGCGTGCGTGCGTGCGTGCGTGCCTGCGTGCGTGGGTGCGTGTCTGTGGGTGCGTGTCTGCGTGTGTGTCTGCCTGCGTGGGTGTCTCCGTACGTGCACACTCCAGTTGATTAGCAAGAGCCGCCACTTGCAGCCTGTTATCACATATGACTTGAAATGGAAAAATTTCTTGGCTCATGAAAAGCATATAACAACGTGGGTAGGACAGAAGCGTAGTCACTGTGTTTGGTACGTTTGGGGGAGTGGTGCAGACTCCTTAAACTGCACGCTAATTCCCCGGAGGCGGTGTTGTCCTTTGCAGTCCGTGTCTCTGTTCTTGGCCAGTCTCTTCAGCTGTTGCTCTCCCCTGCCCGCCCCCCCCCCCCCGCCCTGGCAACGGAGTGTGGAGTTTAAAAATACCTCGGGTCACTCAATCCCTGTCCCCCCTTCTTCAGGGCCATCTGTCTGCTGGGCAGCGAGGCCAGAGGACCTCTCTCTCTCACTCAGACCTCCGCTCGCCTGCTCCAGTAAATCTGTGTTTACTGGGAGGCGCAGGTTTAGACCGATAAAGAAGGGACTTTGGGCTTATGTTTTTATATCTGTGTGCGTTCCGCTGGTATTTATAATGTGCTAATGGGCTTGTATCCCTGAGCTCAGTGAATAGGATGAGACGGCCCAGGCGGAGTTTAAAGATCAGAACCTGTGCAGCATTATCTGTCTGTGCTACATTTCTACAAGTCAAACGAAACCCTCCTTCTGTGCTTTGACATTCTCGGATCTTTACGGTGGGTGGATCTGGGAGTTGTTGTTATTCCTGTGAACAGTATGAGCCATCAGAAGGATGCATCACAAAACAATTTAGAGTCTGACCCTCTTGTGGTATTTGGGGTATTGGTCCATCTAAGTGAGAGGTGTGGGGGGGGGTGTGTTCTCGTGACTCGAATGCTTGCCTGGGAGTTGTGTGCACCTTTGCGATTCCTGAAGCGACGGCGTCGTTTGAAAGAAAGCGCTGCGGATGGAAGTGGCGAAGGCCGCCGCCCCCGCCGGTGAGTCATCCCAGCGGCTGCTGCTGACGGGGCTGTGGGGCTGAAAACAGGAGTCTGTCAGAGCCTCGCTCTCCTCAGAGGCCCCGGGCGTACAAACAGAGATCACATGTTCTCCCAAAGAACATGCTTTTTTACATTCCTGAAGCTGTTTTCCACTCCATGTGGTCCCTTGCCTTTAACACCATACACACCAGACGCAAGTGTGACTGCGGTTAGGGAACTGGGCCTGCAGCCCCCAGGCCTGAGGTGCAGTGCCCAGGTGGAGCAGCGTCGTACCCTTGACCCATGGCACTGTGGCCTGAATTGCTTCAGGAAATTTCCAGCTGTATTAAATGGATTTCATGCCCAGTAAGTTGATTTGGATAGGTGCATCTGATTAATGCCTAAAGTGTATGGCCAGTATCTTTCTAGTCACAAATTTAAAGGTGATTTATATCCTGACGATTTGTTTTCTGTTCTTAAGCACCTTTTAGAATACATAACCCAAATGCGTTTTTGTTTTATTTTTACTTTTCCATTACATTATCTCCCCACTGGATGTAATATTTACGGTTTATAGTTTCTGGCTATCAACCTTAAATCTCCTAAACTGCTGGCTCTTTTCTCTAATCTTGTGTTTCAGTGGAACTTGGGATGCCCTCTGGGGTTGATTTGCAAGCTTAGTGGTACTTAAGCAGTTTGCTTGGGGAAAACATGTTCAGAATTGTGCTCGGAAAAAGTATAAACTCAATCTTTTTTTTTTTTTAAAGGAAATTCATTCTTAAAAATAAACTATGGTGCCGGTCAGAGAAATCGCACCTTGTAATTTCAGGTGCTGTATTTCCTGTTTACTTGATCAGTGTTTACTGGCCTAGCTGAACATTAACTCACTTTTCAAAATATGAGCCTGTATATCACTGTAATGTAACATGATGAAAAGTTGCATTTTGGAACCCATGTTCTTTTGCCAAATGAAACTTGGACTCTGCTGGTGGTACAAAGTAAATTTATCTTATTTCCCTCTTATCTCTTGTTATTGCCATATGCCAGTTATTGCCATGTTGCTGTTCCCATTGACAAAAGCAGAAGTGGACGTGCATTTAGAAATGAGTTGCTATGGGTCTGGGGTGAGGATGGCCAATCAGAGGCCTGTGCCAGCCGTCTCAGCCCTGTCACTCTCACATGTATCCACTCTCCTGTGCAAATTCAATGTGAATTCAACCAACCAAAATGCCCAGAGTCCAGATTAGAGTGTTTTGATTGGCTGTGTAGTCCTTGTTGAAAAAGCGACGCTGATACCCTTCCTCCCTCCGCTTGTCCCCGTGCAGCTGACGACAGCCAGTTCGAGATGGACATCTGAGCGACGCCATGGCGACCGCTCGTCTGTTCGGAGGGTCCTGCGGTCTTCTCTCCAGATCCTAGGATGACATCATCTCAGCTTGATTTCCTTTCATTATGTAAAGATACTTTTTTTGATTTCTTCAGGAAACAAATGTCAAAAAAAAAAAGTGGAGGGTGGCATTGGTCCCCTGGGGTGGAAGGCAGCAGTTCAGTTTATGTTGTGAAGTTGGGGGGGGTAGGTGGGAGCCCCAGGCTCTGTCCTGGTATTGGGGGGGTTGGGGGGGTGTCTGGAGAAGATTGAGGATGACAGCACTGCGTTGATGCAGTGTACTTTTTCTTTCTTTTTTTCTTTTGTACATATGGTACTTTGTATTGTTTAATGTTAATGAATGCATAATGTATGTTTATGCAGGCTGAGGATTTTTTTTATTGTTATTTTTTTTAAAAGGTAGCCTTATGTATGTAGGCTTGCTGCCATGTGACCTAAGGTTGTGGGTGGGTAGGTTTGGGACAACACGTGTGTCCTGAGCAGTATATGTGTGAGGGCTGCAGCCTGTACACACAAACACTGCTGCACCAGTCAGCATAGCTGTCTGAAATGTGTAAAATAAAAAAAATTAAAAATGAAAAAATACAAATACAGGAAGAATTTCCATCTGTGTGTTCTTCATCCAGATCTTGCTGTGTGTGTGCGTGGTTGTGCATGTTTGTGGGGTTACCTGGCAGGGGGTTGGGTTGTATGCTCGTTCTTCTTGTAGCGCCCCCCTAGTGTAGTGTGATGTATTTACAGTAGAAGTGTGTCTGACTTGGATCACTGCCCAGACATGTTCTCTGCTGAACAAAATGCAAACTGCACACTAATACACACAGCAGTAAGTGCTAACCAGGCAGGGAAGTGGTGTCGTTCTGCAGAGGAGGTTGAGGCTAATCGATACCTTTCAGTGCTAACTTTTTTATGAGCAATAGCAGCTATGAAAAAATGGCAGTTATTGAATGCTAAGGAAGCATGCATTGGAGAGCCTGGGATAAAGCACCACGTGCATATGAAGTGTAACCATATGACAGTCTGGCTGCAGCTCACCTTCCATTGGTTTGAGACCCAAGGTCTTCACTGTTTTGGTTCTAATTTTTTTTGTGGTCGAAGGGAGATATTTTCTATGAAATGAAAATGGAGGAATGGATAAAATTCCCACTGTTCCAAAGGCTCCACTACAGCTCAGTGGTCTCCATATTCTCTTAGCTGAAAAGAAATTGTTCACTTATGCGCTTAGGGCTGGGATACTTCAGTTAATAGAAATACTCGATGTCATCCACAAGAGGAAACTCACTGCATTCCAGTCTCTCAGTGGAGAATGTACACATAAGGCCTATATGATGGAGGCTGCACTCTCTAATGTGTCCTGTTGCAGATCCTGTCCTGCCTTCTGTTTTCACAGTTGCTGCTGTGAGAATCGTAAAACTCGAGGAACTGGCGTTTTCTGCATATTTGAAACCCTGCCTCAAAGCTACTCTGGACAGTCTGGCTTTTTGAGTTTATTTTGGGAAGCATCTTATGAGGACTAAGCAGGGAATAGCATTGATCTCAGAAGTACAGCAGTGAAGATTGCATCTCCGTGAAGAAAACAAACATCTAGCCAGCATGACTCGGCACAGTTGTGCTTCAAAAACAAAGTGCCTCCAGTCCAGACATGACCATGACATGAGAGTGCCAGTTTTACTCACTCACCCCTGATTTCTCACCAGAGGTGGAAAATCCAGGTTCAGAAACTAAAAGCCTGCCCTAGTATGTTCCAATTGCCAGGATTTGCTAATTAACACAGTTCTTCAGCCAGGAGGAAGAACTAATTAGTGAAATCAGCTGGCTGAGTTCATGGGTGGAAGAAACACATGGCAGGACTTTTACTCTCTGACCCCTGGGACTTTCCACCTCTGTCTCTCACCCAGTTATTTTCATTGAAACAGGTGGTGGGGAACAGCATCCGCTGCTGATTGGTAGGAAACCCTGCCAGTGACCACTCCCCTTCTATTACGTTCCTAATCAGCTTAAAGGAAAAGACAAGAGGGCGGGGCCACAGAGCCGACACACACGACCAGTTCTAAGAAAACAGACAGCGATACCCTGGAGATGGCCATTACAGGGAATATCACGAGTGCAACAGACAACACAACAGTGTCATTTTCCCCTCCAGAATTACACATGGAAGCCAGAGGTGTCCATCTTGCGTGTGCGTGTTCATTTTCACGTGACGTGTCACTCAGCTATCCCCTGAATTTAGCTTCAGCTGGGGGACACCAGCTGACCTCTGAACCCAGCTGACCCCTGAACCCACAAGGAAATCTCCACCCCTGTTCAGTGACTGGATCGCAGCTGTGCGTAGAGCAGCGCCAGTGGACAGATTGGCCATGTTCACATCTTTGGGTATGTGGGAGCCTTACCTCATGAATCTGTCCATGCCAACCTAAATATGAAAGCTGTCTTCATGGTTAACTGGAGATACAGCTCTGGATAACAAGTGAGACTACTCCAGATTTTCAGTATCACAGTTTATGGGTATGTGTCTGTGTAAGATATAACTTTGGATATTCTTTCATAAACTATTGATCACATTTGATTTTAAATATAAACAAAAATATTGTCATTTAGAACATTTGCAGAAAATGACAACTGTTCAAAATACAAAAAATACAGTGGCTATACACCGAATGATTCAAATTAAACAGTTTTATACCTATAACGATTGTATTTAGTGGAGTAACCCCCAATTCTTCTTCAAAAAATAAAGGGTGATCCCTTACGTTTTTCCTGAGATGTGTGTTGCAGATGACAAACTCATCCTATCTATATTGGAATTTTGCACAGAACCTTTTACCGTTGGTTTAGATTTCAAAGGAAAGAACAACCCATGAATGAACATTGTAGAGTCCGTGCTTTCAGTAATGTGAGGAGTGTGTGTGTAACCTGCAGACGCTGTTAGTATGTGTGTGTGTGCGTTTGCATTCATTTGCATGTGAGTGTACACAGCCATACATATCCTTATTTGTGTGTGAGTGTACATGTATGCGAGGGTTCATGTGCTTTTGCATACGTGTCAGTTTACATATGTACTAGTGTTTATACGTCAGTGTGTGTGTATGTGTGTGCCCCTGTACCAGTAATTATATATATATATATGTGTGTGTGTGTGTGTGTGTTCATACATATCGTTGTACGTATGTGAGGGCATGTTAATGTGTGTGTTTGTGTGTCATTGACTTCAGCAGCAGTTGAATGTGGTGTCCCTGAGATCCTTCCAGAAGCACACGTGCAAAGGTGAATTGTGTCAGGATGTCAGGGACGCATTTTCACCTCTCACCCCTAACAGTATCTGTCAAAAGCCACCGGTTCCCATTCCACTCCTCAGCCGGTGTCCCTGGGAAACCCTGTCCCACGATGCACCTGGACACACAAACTGCATCCAACCCCCACTCAGCGTACCAAGGTCCCCTCTGCATGACCTCTGACCCCTCCCCCTTCCAGGTGCCCATCACACCGCCTCTTCTTTCTGTCCCTCTGTGACACAGAAGAATAAAAAAGCGGGTGATAGAGGGGTACAGACACAGGAAGTGAACCCTGGATGTGACCTGCATCGAAGGCGAGTATCACTTGTAATATGAATTTATTTCACAATGCAGACACAGAAAGCCTTTAAAGACTCTCATAAATAAAAATGTTATACTGTACTGCTATCTTTGACCTATTTAAATGACAAAAATTTAAGTGTAAATTAATTCAATGTTGATTTAAAGGGGAAAATATAGTTATTCTATTCTATTCTATTCTATTCTATTGATTTAGTCTTTGAATTCTACTTGAATTCCTCTTGACTTCCTCTCTTCACCTGTAAGAAAAATATCATGACTTTATTTGCCAGTAAAATTTTTGGTGGATGTCATAATATCCTCGATACAGAAAACAGAACAGTGACACAGCCTCTTACAAGTTTGCATAATTGACTTGATCTATATGGATTTGAATTATATATATTTAACTTTAGCTGGTGATGCATGTAAACAATTTTACATTGAGATAAACTACCATCTCACATTTTGAATGCTTCTTATAAATGGCTGTAATAATGCTAAACTGAGGTTAAAAAAAGAACAATGGAAGTTTCACCATAAGGTTGATGGCCTCAATGTAGTTAATTCTAGAGAGCATATCCATTTCAGTTCTAATAAAAATGCAATTTATGCAAACACCTGTCTATAGCTAGTGTGGTTTCCACAGGGTGTTGTCATACCAACAGTTATCGACACCAAAGCGCAATTCACACGGAAGATATATATTTATATCTTGCATAAGTCACTCAAACAAAATGGCTGAAGTAAAAAAGCAGTGTGGGCAGGCAGCAATGCAACTAGACTTATAGCCAGACAGTTGCTAGCTAGCACGTTGCAGTGCCCTGGAACACTTCTGCAAGACCATGTGCTGATCCAACTACTCAAGCTCATTGAAATAGGACTCGGCACATTTCATAGGTTCTGGACTGCAACTGAAGTAGCTTGGCACCACGGGAATGTGTCTCTGCGGGGGATGTGCTTGTTGCCACAATATTGTTAATGCTAAATCCTTCAATCATCCGATATCAGGATGGAAAATTCTTGTTCACCAGTAAACATCAGTTGCAAGTCAACTCATCTGATATATGTATATGCTGAGTTGTCCATGCAGCCTGTCATAAGTCATATGTAGAGTCAAACAAAATGCTATGCAGTAAAGAACACAAAACTGCTATTATGCCCGGTAATATGGACTATGCACTTGCCAAACATTACACAGAAGCATATCATGGGTTGTCCTCTACTTTGTTCCTTTTTGGGATCAAGCAAATTACTTAATCAAGTAGATGTGGGAATATCCTTCATAATTTTCCCAAATGGAAATGTTTTGGATGCTCTCTCTAAGAACAACGATCCCAAATGATCTGAATGATGATCTTTGTCTGAAATAGTTTTTGAAAAACAGTCTATTTCCATCCTGTAATTTCACTGAGGTACAGGCGACTGTGTTGCTATGAGATTGACTTACTGAATCTGGGTTTGTGATTGGTTTTGTCAATGATAATAATTCTCAGCTGGAACTTGTATGCAACATGTATAAATAACTGACACTGAATGTAGTTGAACAATTTTTAAAGAAATGCATTTTTGAGTGTCTTATAAATACAAAGTGCACTGAAAGTAATCTGTATTATTAATTTTATTTGTGGGATTCATTTTTTTACTTCACAGTTGTTGCTCTCTTTTTAGAACAAAAAAAGATATTTATTTGTGTTACATCACGGTTGACTTCTGGTTTTTAACTTAATGTGCAGGTACATGTTACAGACTGTCTTAATCATGTTTGAATAACCCTCCAACAATGGTGTGCCTGAGTGTTACTGCCACTCTGTTCCTCTGCATTGCAGACACTCTCCACCTGTTGGCTCAACCAGGGCTTGCCAACCACAGGAATGTTTGGAATGGCACTTTGCTGGACATTCTTGTGGTTACTGGGACTGGGTGGGGTGGGGGTGGGGGGGCTCTTGAGTGGGGGTTAGTCTGGGGCCCTCTGAAAACACCTGCCCTCTGTTGAACACTTTAAGGCATTTGTGAGAGTATGCATTGCTGGTTTAGTGGCTGTCTGCTCTGCACACTATGGCTAATTACATTTAATTTAGCTATGTTTTAAATAGACAGTAGGCTTTAATTTTTATTTTAATCAAGTCCCTCTAATCATTTGAAAGCGTACGCTCAAAGTTAAATAATACAAGATAAATTACAAAAATGGAATGATCCCTTTATTACAATTCGCCATTGTTATCAAACCGTGGACAGATCAGAGTTGAGAACGAACCCTCGCATATCCTCACTGTCTTTGTGCTCGCGCTCCATTCGATAAAATCAAAAACAGGAAATTATATATATTTTATTTTGTCAGGGATTAGAAATAAGCATGCATGTAAATACTAAATAGTCACGAAACGAGCAAGTAGAAAAACACATTTAGACTGACATCTAGTGGGCATAATGAAACTCAAAAATAATTTAATGATAGATTTGAAATGATGGTAATCAATGATGTTTGTGAGATCTTGCAGCAGACAACACGCACATGATCTATAAAAAAAGCACAAATTCCGTGCGTTATTGTTTAAACTGCAATATGACTAAAGTTTAAAAAGAGAAGGTCATGCTTAAGTAGGCTTGAAGTTGCACTTAACTCGTGTAATATGGGGTGTTATTGTCTCCAAAATAAATAAATAAATAAATAAATGCAACTGATCCACAAATAAATGCAGCCTATCCACAAATGAATGTAGCCAATCCACAAATAAATGTAGCTGGTTCAGATTTGTGCATCGCCTGTCACTTGCATTTATTTGTGGCTTTTTGAGATTATCTTAGTGAGAAAAACTAATCTTTTTTTCTTTTTTTTCCTTTTTCTTTTTGCAAATAGTGCCAAAAGGTACTGTCTCAAAAATCCACAAAATCCTTGTGGGTCAGCTGCATTTATTTGTGCGTCAGTTACATTATATTTGTGGATTAGTTATATTTTATTTGTGGATCACTTGTATTTATTTGCGAATCTGCTGTATTTATTTATGCATCAGTTACATCTATTTGTACATATAACATATTATTGCAGAGAATTACGGGAAATAATGTAATAATGAAGGCCAAGCTACCCTATTAATATTTGTCCTGCTATAAAAATCACTATCCAACTACCCTTTAAGAACACTATCCCTTTAAAAATTAACGTGCTGCCAGTCCATAGTACAGTAAACACTGTATTCAACCTTTTGTTGTAAGATTGCACGGTTGCCAGAATAGTTCGTTATCTTTAGCTAGCAATATTTATCAACTACATCAAGTCATATTGAAGCAAAATGCCTGGGTTTCCGTATGGGGACTTTCAGGTAAGAACATATTTCTAAATAAGCGTGCTTAACGATTATCGTACTGAGGAAAGCGAAAGCATCATGACACAGCTAGCAAGACTCTTAATTAAGTTAGCGTAGCATCTGATTTCCTAGTGTATTTAGCTTGTGTACCTAAATACTAAAAGGAATTTGATAGTGGGGATTGCTTCAGAAAGTACACCTAGCAAAGTGCCGGCAAATACACATACTAGCCTAGCTCATAAATTAGCTAGGCAGCTCATTTGAAGATAAGAGACGTTCAAAGCGGAAACTGATAACATTGCCTAAACTGTCTGAATTACAGAAAATGATATATGATACAATGCTAGCTAGTTAAGTTGTGAAACGATGGCTGTATAACTAAAAGGAACAATTAGCTAGCGGTCTCGTTTTGTAGGTAATGTAGGGAATTGGCGTGAGAATAATCTATCGGTAGCCAGCTATGTTAGCGAGTTAGCGGTCTGCTGTGCACATCAACCAAACGTGCTCTGTGACACAGACAGTTACAGGAAACAGCTGATGTAGGAAGGTAACCTGAAGTCAGCTGCGCAACAGAAACAATACCGTCCATGATCGCCCAGGGATTTAAAAAACATTAGCAAGCCAGCTACTTAGAAATGAGCATGAGGGACGCGGAACTGAAGATACATTTCACACCCGGACACGTAGAGCTAGTGCAGGTAGGAGTGATTAGATGGAATCAAACACGGCATCTTACTTTCGGTTACTGATATGTATTTAGAAGGAAATATATTTTAATCCATATCGGCTGTTTACTAGCTAACAGCAAACTGTTCTCATATCTTTTTCCACTTTTAAAATGTGAGAACAGTTCCGGTGGTCCTTTATGCAAAGGTAATTTTCATTTCTTTAATTAACCATGTTAAACGATTGAACGCGATTCCGTAGGAGTGCTGAGAGAAACGAATGTACCATTAATACGTTGTTAGCGAGACAAGTGACACCTGAAACGCACCAGAGATAACGGATAACCTGGGTTACCAGTGCAGTTTAATCCACAACATCATAAAATCTACGTATGCGCTTTGCAAATTTAGTGGGAAAATAAAGCCATTCGTAGTCCCCCTCTCCTTATGGTGTTTTACGCAGTAAACGCCCTATGAACAGAGGTGACCACTGGGTTTGGGGCACGTTTTATGCTTCCTGTTTAAATCGCATCCACCACAACCCCCTAGCTCCGATGCTACATTTCTCCCAGATTTATCCACACAAATGCATTGTTTTGTATAAATTATAAGAGAGAGAGGTCTATTTTCATAGATATAATACGCGGAAGTAAACAAATTTCTTGTCAACACAAGCACTAGCGCCCCCCAGTTGAACAGACGTAATTCAAATTCTAACCGAAAATAAATTTATAGTGGGCACGACTGCAGTTCTTGACATTTTTTAGTGATGTACATCTTTCCGTCATATTCGTGAACATGCACACGCTTTAATAAAAAAAAAATAAATTGAATAATTCTTTTGATTTGTGTCTGTTGTAGTCTAGCTTTTAAAGTACGTTTTCAGTTTTAAATGCATATATTGTGTCTTCAAAATACAATATGCTGTATTTATAGCAATAATTCATATAAATGACCTGGAGTTTGAATTAATAATTAAAAGTTTATATTGCCATATAAATGCACACATCTTTTGTAATCCAAAGCAGATTTTTCTGTCAAAATAAAGTTGTCCATCAGCTAATTCACAAATGTTCTCCGGCCTCTCTGTCTCTTTTGCAGGAGAGCATTGACACTCCGTTTAAGCGCGTGCTGGTGACTGGTGCCACGGGTCTCCTCGGGCGCGCGGTCTATAGAGAGTTCCAGAACAATGACTGGCAAACCCTGGGCTGTGGCTACAGCCGGGCACGGCCCCGATTCCTCAAATGCAATTTGATGGACGAAGATGCTGTGCGTGGGATTATACAAGATTTCCAGGTAACGCCCTGTTATTTACCTCGTAGTTTTGCTTAATAATGAATAATGAATAATAATAATAATAATAATAATAATAATAGCAACAACAATAGCAATAATAATGAGAGGTTATGGTAATGAAGAAGATGACGACGGTGGTAAATAAGTTATAATTAAAATAACAGTAAATGTACTACTAATTATAATTATTGTTATTATTCATTGCTGGTATTGTTGATGGTGATGATGATACTATGACTATGATACTATGACTATTAATGTCTATAATAATAGTTAATAATAATAATAATAATAGTAGTAGTAGTTTTGAAACAGTTTTTGGTGTAATTGTTGCTGTACTTTGTCTGTAACCTGTCTCGTAGCCCCATGTGATTGTACACTGCGCGGCGGAGCGGAGGCCGGATGTTGTGGAGAGGCACACGGAGGCCGCCATGAACCTCAACATCCACGCGTCCGCCACGCTGGCGAAGGAGGCAGGTCCGTCACGGCGTCTCCCGCGCACGCGCGCGTCTCACGCGTTTCACGTACGGAGGGGGCGTTTCTCATTCACAACGGGCCATATCATTCTTACAGAGCCATGAGCTGGTTTTTGGAAACCAGGGAAGGTGTATTTCATTTATTTAAGTCTGCAGGTGAAGGTGGACCTCATAGTTAGCGCATACTGTTTGTCAGCTTTTTGGTGTAATTGTGTACACGGTGTGCCGATGTGCTGTCAGTCCTTCTTATGGTTCTCATCAGGCCTTACCCTGCTGCTTGCTTCGCAGTAACTGTGTCGTTTTCACTTCGTAGCGGGGATTTTCCTCATCTACATCAGCACGGACTACGTGTTCGACGGACGCAACCCGCCCTACGGGGAGAACGACGCTCCGAGCCCACTGAACATGTACGGGAAGTCCAAGCTGGAGGGAGAGAGAGAGGTTCTGAGGCACAACCCGAGTAAGTGTGCTTCTGGGCACCCTCGCTCTCTGTGATAACTGTCACTACCATCATCCTCATCTTCATCACCAACAGAACCCGCTCTGACTTTCACAGACAAGCTGTTGCCTGTCTGACATTCCAAATGGAAGTTTCTTGGGCTGCACATTTGTCTTCCCTAAAAAGAAGGAAAAAAAAAATATGGCCCTATACACCAAAAATGCTCATCGTCATCGCTGTCAACATGCAGAACAGTTTCTTTGAATTACGGAAATAAATACACCATTAGAATTCAAATGAATAGAAATAAGCTCTCTGTCTCTCTCTTTCTTTCTCTCCCTCCCTCCTCCTCTCCCCTCACTTTCTCTTTCGATCTCCCCTCTCACTCTTCACCATCTCTGTCCCCCTCCCTCTCTCTTCTCCTCCCTCCCCCTCCCTCTCTCTCCCCCCTCCCTCTCTCTTCTCCTCCCTCCCCCTCCCCCTCCCTCTCTCACCTCTCCTCCCTCCTCTCCTCTCCCCCCTCCCCCCCAGGTGCAGCAGTGCTGCGCGTGCCCATCCTGTACGGGGAGGTGGAGCGGGTGGATGAGAGTGCGGTGACGGTTCTGTGGGACCGCGTGCAGGAGGGGGCGGAGAGCTGCACCGTGGACCACTGCCAGCAGCGCTTCCCCACCTACACCGGCGACGCGGCGCGCGTCTGCCGCCTCATGGCCGAGAGGAGGCTGCAGGTGAGGGGTGGGGGGAGGGGCCACGGGGAACCCGCGGCTAAAACACCCAGGGGTGTCTAACTCTAACCCCTGAGGCCTGGAGAGCTGCACTGTCTGCAGGCCTTTTCCCTCTCAGTCAGCTGGTAATGTGGGCCTTCAGATACACTGTCTAAAGTCTGTGGATTAAGTTAATCACATGGCCCTTAATCGCATGGTGCTGGAACACACTAAAAACCAGCTAGTACAGCGCATAGCACATACATGCATTATGCAACCTGCTTATTCCTGGTCAGGGTCACAGTGTCACGGGGTGGGGGCTGCCTATCCCAGCATGCATTTGCGAGAGGCAGGAATACACCCTGGACAGGTCGCCAATCCATTGCAGGGCAAACACACCATTCACTGACACACACACATGGACTACAGGCAGTGTATGTCCTCCAGTTAACCGACCCTGCATGTCCTGGGACTGTGGGAGGAGCCCGGAGTACCCAGTGCTACCTGCTGTGCCACCGTGCCGCCAACTCAGCATTTTTATGTGTGACAGGGCAGCTCGGGTCTTGTAATAGCTAGCTGTACGAAATGGGGGAGACGTCCAGGGACTATGGCGCTATCTCACCATCTGCACGTCTGTCCTCACGTCCGTCCGTGCGTCTGTCCTCCTGCCAGGACCCGTCGTTGCGGGGGATCTTCCACTATTCTGGGAAGGAGCAGATGACCAAGTACGAGATGGCGTGCGCCATCGCCGATGCCTTCAGCTTACCCAGCAGCCACCTCATACCGGTGAGACTCACTAGATCTGCTCATTCAAGCACAGTGATGATGGATGACAAAATCAGGCTTCAAAGCCGGATAGTGCTATCTATGAGTGAACCAGGCTTCAAGGTCAGATAATGCTATCTATGAGTGATAATGGATTCCCTGACCAGGTTTCAAAGCCGGATAGTGCTATCTATGAGTGAACCAGGCTTCAAGGTCAGATAATGCTATCTATGAGTGATAATGGATTCCCTGACCAGGTTTCAAAGCCATATAGTGCTGTCTAAGAGTGATGATCGATTTCCACATCAGGCTTCAAAGCCATATAATGCTATCTATGATTGATGATGGATTCCCAAATTAGGCTTCTGAGCTAGATAATGCTAGATAAGACTTTAAAGCCATATGGTGCTATCTATGAGTGATAATGGATTTCCACATCAGGTATTGGGTTTCAAAGCCAGATAATGCTATCGCTGTAATAAGGTAACTGAGCAGGCTGATGTACATCTTGATGATAGTGATTACTTTGAATATGAGCGTATAAGTTTCTTAAACAATGAAAAAAACATGTTTTAAATCATTTTCGTGTGAGCCCATGAGGACAGGGATTTCCAGAAGCATTCCCAGAGGCCCAGTTTTCCCAGGGAAAAGTTAATGTTATTCAGCGATGTCTTTTTGCCAAGGAATTTACCTTGTTAAACCTCTCCTCCCCCCTCTCCTCCATCTTCCTCTCCCTTTTCCCCCTTTCCCTCCCCTCACCTCATTCTATATCTCCGCCCCCCCCCCCCCCCATAGCTGACGGAGCAGCCGGCGGGGGCGGGGGCGCAGAGACCCCAGAATGCTCAGCTGGAGTGCTCGCGGCTGGAGTCGCTGGGTTTGGGCGTAGAGCCCACGCCCTTCAGGACGGCCATACGCGACAGCCTCTGGCCCTTCCTGTACGACAAGCGCTGGCGGCAGACCGTGTTCCACTGAGGGGCCCGGGGGCCAGGGGCCTGTCTGTGTGCCGGGAGGGGGGGTGTGGTTGGTGCCACCCATTTACAGCGTCATATTCCACCCCACCCCCCCCCCCCCCCCCCCCCCAAGAATATTACTGTGGCTCCTTTTTGAATTTACTCTAATGCGATTGTAAGTGAATTGAACCACGGCTCGCTGTCTCTCTGACCGTCTCTGCTCTCTGCTTTGTGAGCTCACTCCTAGGTTTTCCTGCTGGCTGCAACATTTCAGAATAAATAATGGCACGTATTGCGTGGGGTCCAGGGTTGGTTTCTCTCTGGTATTAACATTCCCCCAACTGCAGGCTCAGTACTCTCCTGATAGCTCCTGCCAACGACCCCAGTTTTCTTTATTTTGATTGTTTTTTTTTTCATTTAAAGTAGTTTTTTATTTGAAAGCAGTTAGCTGAAACACTTTGGGTCCATTTTATTTTTTTTTCCTGACAGATCCTGAAGTTTTAGACTTTTGGATTTCAGTATAAATACGTTTTAAACTGAATACGTACTTGCTCTGCATCTATAGCACACTTTCAGGTTATACGAAAACACAAAAAAGAGCACAAATGGAGTTCTCACACTTTTTCTAGAGCAGGGTGTCCAGTCATATTCCAAAGGGCCAGTGTGGGTACAGGTTTTTTTGGCCTGGCACATTGACACCTGATTCAATTAATTAACTCATTCCGGCCTTCAATCAAGACCATGACAAATAAAATCAGATGTCTTGGGCTGGGCTGAAACAAAAACCTGCGTCTGCAACAGCCGTTTTCATTGGACACACCTGCTCTAGGTAAATGGCAATGAATTTGTACTGACGGCTAAACGTGTCGACGAAATGTTTTGGACACGTGCCGTTGGTTTGCGTGATGACCTAAAGGTGTGCATTTTTTCAGAGCCTACAGTAGTTTATCGCTAGAGGGCAGCAAAACACTAAAGGTGAAGTGCTGTCTTCAAATTGAAATTTAAATAGGTCTGACCGTGAAGAACATTAATTTGCACTGTCAGTTTTGTTTTCTGTGAACTGTTGCTGTATGGGAGTGTTGTAGATTCTTCTGATGCTTTGAGATGTTCAAAAAATCTTTTATGGTATTTGTCAGAAGAGTCCTTGGTATACATTCAATAAACTATAAGGGAAAACAGTATGGTGTTTCTCTTTGTGTGATATGCCCTGTGATTGAGCAAAAGGGTAAATGTATGTAGTGCAAACTCATGTGGTAGTATTGAATGCATCCTTATAATTTGGAAAGTGAAGAGATTTTATGCGGGGCCCCCTGTAAATAAAATATTTGTAGAAATATTTTTTCATCATTTTGTGTAAATTTATGAGCATAGAAAATATCCTGCTGTAATCGTGACAGAATAATAAATAATTGAAATGGCCCCAGGACAATTTGTTCATGTCAAAACCACTGGTTTACATGCTGTTCAGTTCTCCCGTTTCATTGCATCCTGATTAAGGTAGACGGAAAGGTCATTTTGTGGAAATAACGGTAACAGCGGTCAGAGATTCTCTGGTGTTCATTTCCCGTCACAGTAAACGTCTACGTCATCCCCCATGCCTCTGTTCTTTACGGTGCTTACGTAAGAGAGCTCGAGGAGGGGAGGGGATTGTAGCTTAATTTTTCCTGGAATTGTGAATTAGCCTCTGCGGTCTCTCACGACCAAATCCACTGTTCAAAAGAAAGGAGAGAGCGGTGGTGTAAACCAGTTGATGGATCGATATGTTAAAGTAAGCAAATATTATAAAGACAATTAATTGGAGAAGGTCCTCAAAGTGTCAGCTAAGTGGATACAACTTCAACACAAAGAAGCCATTCCATCCAAGGTAAATCTCATGATGCATTTTTTTTGTTGCGAATTAAGCATTTTTGTTTACGTTTTCTCGTTTTCACTTTGTGTTGATAGAAAGTATTAATATATGGTCGATGCATTATACTACTTTACTTGGCTAATATGCATACGGGACGCCAGGTTGATACGCATGGGCAAAGAGATGTCTGATTAAAATATTCTTATCTTGCTTGGCCATATAAGCGAATAGTACGAACTATCTTCTACTTTTTCTCTTGATTCGTTTCATTCCGGAAGGTCCGTCGGTGGTTGTCATCAAAGAGACTGCCTGCGATTTTCCAATTATTATTATTTTTTCTATCGTCCGAACCAAGATAATTACGCTAATTCTATTGTCCTTGTCCGTTATGGTTCTCTCTTTAAACCTCCTGGTTTTTACGGACAAAATATCCCTGGTAATTAAAGTGTTAACAACATTCAGTTTGAAGCCTACGTCTGTTTGGGGGTGCTGGAAGTAGCAGTGTGAAGCTAGCGACAGTAAGGACTTTCGCGTGGGTCTGAAAATTTCAAAATAAAAGTACGACGATAAACCACTGTTACGTTCAACAAAATGAAATTAATTAAGGACAAATCGGACTGCAGTTGTCCTAAAATATGAACTATTCGTTTTCTATTTGTACAATATTAAAACAACTTCGATTTTAAACACAGACATTATAAAACTATTCACAACACTAATATTAATTACAAACAAATCTGTCTTCATTCTATTTTTTCCCCTACATTTTTAACAATGACAATGCAAAAAATTTAAAAGGAGAATTGAAGATAAAATATACCCATTACTTTTAATTATTATTACAATATCTAATACAACATTACATCAGTACATGAGTTTAACTGAATGGTAAGGGAAAAATTTGAGTAATTTAAAATGCATTACTTCAACATTCTGTGCTACCTTGTAACATCAACTATGTGCTGCTGCCTTCCCTGGACATGTTGTCTCAATGATATGGGGGTGTTTTGAATACCTTGGACCCTCCACTCTTCAGATATGGTGTCACTTATATCAAATAAGCGTCATAGAAAATGTGGCTGGGGTTTGGAATTTTGCTCAATGAAATTTTATTCAATTAAGTTCAAATTGCTTTCTGATACAACAGTTTGTAAAACAGTTTGCCAACAGTTTAAGCGTACCATATCCAAACTGAATAAAGTCAATTTGTGTCAGTCTTCATCAAGTGCCTTTGAGAACCCAATGCAATACAGGAATGCACTTACCATCATAAATAATTTTGTAAGCCAAAATTTAACATCACCTTTTCTTGCAAATGATTTACTGTATTTACATATCCTGTATTCTTTTGAATGCAGCAAATGTAATAATAGTTTAATGCATAGCCAAAATGAAAAAATGACTGTACTTACACCAAGTGGAAGTTCTAAAAAAGCTGTTGAAAAATCAATACTGTGTCATGATTCAGTTCCTAAAAAACGTGCCTGTACAATTTGTAGACATGAAGGCAACCTTGAATTGAAAAGGGTGCATAAAACGCATTTACCAAAAACTATGCTTGTGCTTGCAAAATGGTCTGAAAATGAAATTGATGAACTATTGACCATGTCCTCAATTTATAACCAAAAATTATATGAAGTTCGAAATATTATGTATTTTGCAAGCCAAAAGCCCTTCGTAACTTGGTGCAAATTGAAAAATGGAAAGTGGTATAATAAAACTATAATAAACAATGATTTAAGTACATTAAAAAAGATAAATTCAGACTTATCTGATTTATTTCTTGCAGCATATGAGGTAGAATCATGTGAAAAGCTACATGATATCCAAATTTTCTAGATAAGTCACACATGCACTGACCAATGTCACAATGAATTTCCTTTTAAAATTAATGAATTGCCACAAAATCCAGGTAGGGATAATACATCACCAGCGGATCTAGATTTAATTAAAAGTGGAAGATGGTTAAGTGACCAAATAATCGATTCATACTTGGACCTCCTGAAAAAAAACTTAAAAGAAAATTATGTATTCATGGTCGCTTCAACCTTTGTCAGTCAGAATTTGAATTGTTTATTTTGGGAAAATATAGAGGTTCTCCCAAACATTTTCAAAAGTCAAAGAAACTGGTGGTGCTTTGAAAACATTATAATTCCTTTAAATATCAAATCAACTCATTGGGCTGTGATAATCATTGAAATGCTAAACATAAAAGACAAAGAAAATAATATTACCCTAAAAGTGAAAATTCTTGATTCATTAAAAACATATGAAACTGATATAATTACTGTGCTTTTCTCTCTTCAAAAGTATTTGGTTTTAGAATATTTGGCATTATTTGGCACAGTTGTGAAATTATCACTAAATTTTGAATTCTCCCACAACTGCCCACATTTTCACAAGCAACTAGATGCAAGTAGCTGTGGATTGTATGTGTGTTTTTTTACAAAAATGTTTTTGTTTGGTAGGAATATTAATACATTTTTCAACACAGATATGGGGACATATCTGCACTATGAATTAAGTCAACAAGTTTTGCTTTTGTAAGTCACACAAAAAATGTCAAATGTCAAAAATTCTGTTTATTGTTTATAGTTACTGCTTAATGTGAAGGCCAGTTGTACTTCACATCCTGTTACAAGCCCAGGTGTCCAATACTGGCTGTTTCCTGCTATGAAATGTATCATGACCAATGACTATAGCCGCGTTTCCACCGCAGGAACTATACCCCGGAACTAGGAACCTTTTGAGGAACTCAGTGCGTTTCCACCGCAGGAACTAGGGTCTAAATTTAGTTCTGGGGGCTTTGTTTTACCCCCCAAAACGTTCCTGGTCGGGGGGTAGTACTTTCCGAAAGTACAGGAACCTTTTGGGTGGAGCTTGCAGCGCTGAACATTTCTGATTGGTCGAGTACTCGTAGCATTTGTGTTGTATTTATTTTCCGCCATTACCCGCCATGTTTGAAAATATGCAGCGGCAAACCAATTTATTTTCATAATAACTTCAAATCAAACTTGTATGTTATGCGGCGCAGTAGCCTACTTTTGGTTATAGCCTGTCAACGTCTTGGAATTATAACGTGTGCTCTTCTGTTCTTTTCTTGCTTTAGTATTCGTTTTATAAAATGCTAAGCATTCGTGCTGGGACAGCATATTACGTAGGCTACCAAAACATTCAAATGGATTAATTCGGTTGCTGAATATTTTCTTCCGGATTTTCTTTGTTAGCCCGTTGTAATTGACTCAAAACGTTTGATACAGTTATGTGAGGTATGCGGTAGTTCTGCATAATTAACATTGGTGATACAGTACAAGCAAACTGGAAATCACCTTCCGCACTTTTTATCCGGGTAAAATAACAGGTTAATTCTAGTAATCTTCCCTTTAGCTTTTTCAGACTGCCGTAATTTTACTCAATTTTACTGCCATTTTTCAATTCCACGAAAAGACCAGGAAGACTATGGACTCATTTATGGTGCATGGTTCGCATCTGGAGGGCACACTTCGCTGCTCGGCTAGCAGTAACTTCGAAGGAAAGCAAACGGTGGCTGTACCACTACTAATTTACATTTTCACGCAAGTCCGAGTTTTCGTTCTATTCTTGTCATTTTGCGATTAGCCTATATGGAATTGACGACGAGAAAGTAATAAAACAGCAAATTGTTTACAACGTGTGCATGTTTTCTGCTGTTAAATAATGTGTTTGAGAGGATATATGAAAATCAATAAATACAAAAGTAACCATATATAGTCATTGTTGGTAACCCGTTGTATATAAGTGGAATAAACCCCTCCGGGCTGTCCCGGTTATTAGAAAATAATGTAGGCTACTTCGGTGGTAGTATGGGGTTACAGAAGAAATCATATGACAGATGGACCGACGTCAGTGGGCTAATTTGCCTAATCTTCGCGGTACTTTAGACCCCGGTGGAAAGGCAGACAACCATTGGCTGAAGGAACCTTTTAGTTCCTGGTAAAGTAGTTCCTGGGACTGAAAGTTCCGGGTAATTTTGGTGGAAACGCGGCTTATGTGTGTCATATTCTGAGTTCTTAAAGAGATTTTAATGCATTCAAGACTGTTTGACTTGTATGCGCACTCGTTAAAAACTGTATGTATTCAACAGTACTAGCAGAGGATAAGAATACACAATTTGCTGAGAAATTGCATGTTCAAACCCCAGCCACATTTTCTATGACGCTTATTTGATATAAGTGACACCATATCTGAAGAGTGGAGGGTCCAAGGTTTTCAAAACACCCCCATATCATTGAGACAACATGTCCAGGGGAGACAGCAGCGCATGTTACCTGTTATAGTATCAGAAAGCAATTTGAACTTAATTGAATGAAATTTGCCTATGTACTGCATGTTCAAACCCCAGCCACATTTTCTATGACGCTTATTTGATATAAGTGACACCATATCTGAAGAGTGGAGGGTCCAAGGTTTTCAAAACACCCCCATTTCATTGAGACAACATGTCCAGGGGAGGCAGCAGCGCATGTTATCTGTTATAGTATCAGAAAGCAATTTGAACTTAATTGAATGAAATTTGCCTATGTACTGCATGTTCAAACCCCAGCCACATTTTCTATGACGCTTATTTGATATAAGTGACACCATATCTGAAGAGTGGAGGGTCCAAGGTATTCAAAACATCCCCGTATCATTGAGACAACATGTCCAGGGGAGGCAGCAGCGCATGTTATCTGTTATAGTATCAGAAAGCAATTTGAACTTAATTGAATGAAATTTGCCTATGTACTGCATGTTCAAACCCCAGCCACATTTTCTATGACGCTTATTTGATATAAGTGACACCATATCTGAAGAGTGGAGGGTCCAAGGTATTCAAAACATCCCCGTATCATTGAGACAACATGTCCAGGGGAGGTAGCAGAGCCTGATGTACACAATCCATTGACCTGTACTAGCAGTAGAGAGGAATACACTGTTTAGTTGAACCACAACATTTTCTATCAAATTTTCTATCATGTTTATTTGATATCTTTGTCATCATATCAATTTAGTGAAGGGCTGTATGCATATTTAGACTTTCTGCACTTCCAAGAATCAACATGGCAGAAATATAAAGAAACCTTTATAAAAATGCACTGACTTTTTAATTGGCATTATAATTATAACGGAATATTTTTACATGTCAAAACGTCGCTAGTTTAGAAAATAAACTTACGCGTTAAATAAAGATACGCGTTTCTCGCTTTCGCGCAGGCAGACTTTTATTTTGAACGATTTCCGACGAATCTGCCGTCTTACTGTCGCTCACTGTCGCTCATTTCACGGAACTGCTGGAAGCTATTCTCAAACGGCCTGTGTGTTTTCCGAAATCTCCGTCTTCCTTAACTCCGTAGCCATCGTGTTTTTTTTTGTTCAACATTTTTGACATCACGTCTGCTATATAGCCCATATTTGCGGCTTTATCTATGTTTACGTTTTCTGTCCCTCCACACTTCTTTAGTGTCATTTTATTTACTGAAGAGAATATATTGGCCTAGTGGCATGATATGGAAATAAAAATGCATACTTTAGGGTCAGGATCATTTCATTCCGCAAAAATGTGCGCAATGTGAGTCTTCTGTGGTAGTATGGAAACTTGACGTTCCTGGCCCTATTTTTTTTATTTATTTTGTTTTTGCCTAAACAACAAGCAATTTTTCCTGCCCATTATCCCCAATAAAAGCATACTGAATATTTTAGAATAGAATAGCATACCAGAGGGAAGCAGCTGAAAAAGGTTGATGGGGTGGCTGAGAATGGTTAGACAGACATTTTTGGCACACTTTATGGTGCACTGAATGTGTAGAAACTCAGCCGAGGGGAGGTTTGGGCAGCTCAACGTCTGGAGTGAGAATAAATGCAAGTTAACCACAAAGATGAATTGGGCTTGAAAGACACTGGATTGATGCAAAGATCTGAATTTTTTGCCGCGGTTTTAGCCATTTAGCTGGCAAGCTAATGATCCCGCCTGCATCGCCATGGAGAGCATGTCTATATCCTGAGACTGAGGTTAATATTGAACTATTATTCATAGTGCTGATACTACACAGAGTTGCCTACTTTGGTCAGCTGGGTGGAGTGTGATTTATTCTGTTAGTTGATGGGGGGCGAATGGGAGAGATTGCACTTGTGGATGGCGGGTAGGGGGTAATTGTGACCGTCAACACAATTGGGGCGGAGTGGGGCGGGCGACTTTTTGCCAGTTTGTTCATTTAGGGAGCGCTTTGTTTTTAGTTTCTTTCTTTTTATTTACACTGTGATGCATTTCAGATAGCATTTGAGATAGGTAGAGCTGGATATTCCTCACGCCAAAAGCCTGGCTGTTTGTAACTCTGCTGTATGTAGTGTATAGTAATACATACTGCTTTGTTTTGGAGCCCATGGTGTTCAGGGTGAGGGCAGGGTGAACGTGAGCTCTGTGAGCTCTGTGCTGGTAATTGGGCACAGTTTCACTGCTGACCCAACATGGCTTGCTTAACCTGAACAGCCCCAGTAAGATCTCAACTTGCATGAATAGGTAATGTACAATATTCAGACTGTGCATTTTGATTTGATTTATTTATTTGATTTATTTATTTGCACTCATCATATGGTAAATGGACTGCATTTATTTATATAATACAATTGATGCCTCTCATTCGCCAGAGCAATTAGGGGTTAGGGGTTAGGTGTCTTGCTCAAGGACACTTCGACATGCCCAGGGCGGGGTTTGAACCGGCAACCCTCCGACTGCCAGTCAATCGGTCGCCCTTCATATAAAAATGACAAAATAGAACAAGTACACTTACTTAAAACGGTACAAAGAGGGCTATTGTAAAAAGTGAGATGCTAAAATGAGAAACAACTTGTAGAGTATTGAGTGCAAGGATTACCCATTAAGCCAGCAATAGCATGATTCCATAAGAGCAACTGCAAAAAACAAACAAACAACAAAAAAAAAACATGACGTGAAGCTGTCTCGAATTTAGAGACCAATTCCCCTGATGTCTTCAGTCGTATGGGAGTCCCATGACATGAATTAGGCTTCCTGTTTTTACTTGCAGGCATTCTTTGCTTTTTCTGTCTTTAAGTGTTGCTAAATATTTTAGAGAGTGGTTTGTGTTTCCCAGGTTTGGTCACTGCTTGCAGGAGGAGGAGGGTGGGAGTGGAGCAGGAGGGGGCGGAGGGGGCAGAGGGGGTGGAGAGGGGGAGGAAGAGGAGGAGGAGGGGGTGGAGAAGGAAACATGAATTAGGCAAACAGGCGTGTTGGCCTGATACAAGTCACGATGCTCCTGAACAAAGTCCCCTGTTCACCCCCTGGGCTAATCGCTAATGGCTCTGCATTTGACTGTTTGAGACCAAATGCAGTATGCGTGGGCTGAAGACTGCTCGCAGGTCCCTGAAAGTTCTGACAGAGCTTGGATTTCGCTGAGAGTCTAGGAACGAGCTCGACTTCCCTTTGCTCCAGTCATTTTACAATGATGTTGCAAGGCAGTTCACAGAAGTCTGCTTCTTATCAGACCCTCAAAGGAAAACAGACTGTTTACTGTGCTGTGCTGTCAGCGAGTGTGATCAGACCGTGCTCAGTGCCAGAACATCCTACTGGGTCAGCATTATGTGAACTTTAGGTTCTCCATAATTACAATGCAATCATGCTTTGAATTGTTGGAAAAACTGATGTCATGGGGAACAAGTTGTTGTCTTTAGTGGTGGGGTGCTGACAAAAGATCTTGATACCTATGGGTCAGCACCCAGCCAGATACAAAGGTTAACCTGGTGTGATATGCCTACAGAGATAGTGCACGCAGGATCATTGATATATTCAGTTTTGCCATGATTGTGTCTTTATTTGATGACTTTTGCTTTTACTTTTGAAAACATCTAATTACTCATTTAAAATTGATGAAAAACTAAGTGAAAATAATGAATTCAATTATAAATGCAAAATAATATGTTTGAGGTCATTTTTAAAACAAAAAAACATGTATTCTCTGGAAAAAAATGCATATGTTCATGTGCATCTTTTTATGGTCATAGGCACCCATGCTACTAGAGACAATTTTTGGCTGATCCGAAATGATCGAAGATGAACCCATGTCCTAACCTTTCTTTAATTTTATTTTTGCCCCTGCCCAGGAAACTGCCTGTGGCCCCTAGATGGATTTTGAGCAGCCCCCTCCATATCCGGGCCCTGGCCCCTCTGCCCCGGGATATCCGGCTCCGGGGTACCCCACCCAAGGACCACCTCCTCCGGGGTACCCCGCCCAAGGACCACCTCCTCCGGGGTACCCCGCCCAAGGACCACCTCCTCCGGGGTACCCCGCCCAAGGACCACTTCCTCCGGGGTACCCCACCCAAGGGTATCAATCCCTGGGAAACCCCGCCTACACAAAGCAGCCCAACCCCGCCTACCCCAACTTCCACCCGGGGGCTGGCGACCCCTACGCCCCCCAGCCGGGATACCAGGGGTACGCCGTGGCCCCCCACCCTCAGTACGGATGGCAGAATGCCCCCCCAGTGGCACCGGTGTATGCAGAATCCCCCAAAAACACAGGTGAGAGGGAGAGAGAGACAGAGGAACTGAGAAGGATGGAGGGAGGGAGGGAGGGAGGGGAGAGAGGGAGAGAAGGAGAGAGGGTGAGAGGGAGAGAGGGAGGAGGGAGGAGGGGAGGGGTGGGAGGGGAGGAGAGGAGGAGGGAGGGAGGGAGGGAGGGAGGGAGTCATCCCTCCTTTCTCTTTTCTTCAGTTGCCTTCTTCAAGAACCGAAAGGATTCATCAACAAGTCTAACAAATAATTTTGCCATTATTATGGAAGTGATGAGGAGATATTTAATGGTTGAATATATTTATAGTATATAGCTATAGTATTACTTATTTTATGATTTATGGTTGCATTTAATTATACTGCACATTCTGGAAAGGTCAGGCAACACCAAAATTAACCTTTTTTTGGGACACTTAGCACTCACACTTATTGATCAGTAAAAACAATAACAAATAATGATGGACTCATATTTTTTCGAAACCATATTTTCCTATGTGCTGTTTTCATGTCAGCTGAAGTATGTCTCTTCACTGATGATGGAAATGATGAGTGACTTTCCCACAGCAGTCCTGAGATTAGGTAAAAATCTGCTCTCTTTTAGAGGCTGTAAATCGTGTGAGAAATGGGTGCAATGTGTTTAGCCAGTTGGATCTCACTAACTGTGTGTGACTGAGCTCCACCGCCTTTGGCCCAGAATTACTACATGTTTTTCTTTGTTAATGTCACAGTAGATGCGGTCGTCTTCATCAGTGGCTCTTGTTAAATCAAGTCCACCGACCCCCAGAGTTCTAAACACCTTAAGGTCTATGTTCTGTGAATTCTAAACTCCCTGGATTTTAAGATCCCTGAATGTTTTGTTTGCTGACTTGTTCGAGCTGAGCTAGTTTATCTGTTCTGGCTTTCTTATGCCACTCTCTGGTTTGTGGTGCTTCAGGAAAGTAATAGATCTGTCTCGTTAACCTGTGATCAACACCCTTTTCATGTTGAAAGTTACTGAGTGTGAATGACGCACTCTCTTTGTGTCATAAACTGGACATTCCAATGTCGATGTGCAGTAGCAATCGCTACTGGCGATTGAAAGCAACATTCTAGAACACACTGTCATAGGATTGTGACGAAACATTCAAAAAACCTGCTCTTAAAAGGGTAAATCACAGAAAATGCTTCTCCTGTCCTGTGTGTCCCCTCTCAGTGCACTTGGTGGATGACGGAAGAAGAGGAGGTTCGGGGGAGAGCTGCTATCTCGCGGGCTGCTTGGCATTCCTGTGCTGCTGCACCCTGTTCCCACTGTGACCTCTCTGTGACCTCCTGACCTCTGACCCGCATTGGTCATCTGCAGGCCCATGATATTTAGGAATGGACAAATATTCAGTATTATATTTTTTATTTTTTTGATATTAATTTCAACCCCCCCCCTCCCCCTTGTGATGAGATGGGAATGTTGTTACAGCTAAAAAAATGTTATTTTGTTTTGGAGTCATTGTCAAATGTTGTTAGATTTAAATGTTCTTCAGCTGAGTAATTTTTAGCTAATTTCAAGTTCTGCTGGCACTGTGGGTGTACCAGGTGCTTTTAACTTGAACTCTGAATTGAATAAATTATCTGTAATATTACACTAGTTGTTTTTTTGGCAACTTTGGCATTTTTCATATTAGAGACATTAGCAGGGGTTCTCATACAATATTTGAAATCTGCTTTAATCTCTTTTTTATATTTACATTCCTACAAAAGCAAAGATGATTAAAAAAAATGATATCTTACGTAATTTTGCATGAAGATTATGGAAGAAAATAAACTTTTCAAAAGAGGCTCTTGTTGTCATGGTCTCTGTGCCTGGTCTTTTAATGTGTTGTGTACTGCATGCTGTTTAGTAGGTATTTTGTCCATGCTGTGTACTTGCAATGCTTATTTGTGTGGAGTCTTCTCATGCCTCCCAGTCTTGGGGGAGCAGAAGTGCCTTTGCAAAGAGGACTGTGACAGAAGTGGCTCTTCTTTTTGTGGGGAATGTACCCTGGTTAGAATATTGCTCTGTGTGCTGGTAATAGATTCTGAATAGAAGTGGCTTCCTGTGTGAAGAGTGGAATTGTGAGTCAGTCCAGGGAATAGAGTGGGTCTGTCTCGGCTCAGAGTGAACCAGGGACTTACTCAATAGGCGAAATATTCCGTTGTGTTTTTCAGTCTTCTGTGTGCTGAACAGGAGGTGGTCACCCCGAGGTTCCTGGAGGTCTGCTACGTGTTGCAGCACCCAGAGAGATTTCATATTTCATTTTCACCCTCTTTGGTTTCGTATGTAGAAACCATGGAGGGAGATCAGCTCCATTAGACTGTTGGTGGGTGAATGCATTTCAACAAGTTAAGTCAATTGGCCGCAGTATCACGGGTGTTGTTGGTGTGATACTATTGTCCTTCCATTCCATATACCTGTAACAGCCTGCAACCGATGTTCGGTTTGGGCCCGTTTCTGCTGTGATGTTCAAAAATAGCAAATGGTGACACTGTACAAGCTACTACTCACCTATATATTTGTCTAAAAGAGAATTCCCATGTGTATTTTTATTGCCTACAAATGGAAAATAAACATTAGCGTCAATATAACCATGGACTGGCCTCATATGGGAAACAGACTGTGATTAGCTTGGTATATGGGAAACAGACTGTGATTAGCTTGGTATATGGGAAACACAGACTGTGATTAGCTTGGTATATGGGAAACAGACTGTGATTAGCTTGGTATATGGGAAACAGACTGTGATTAGCTTGGTATATGGGAACAGACTTGATTAGTTGGTATTGGGAACAGACTGTGAATTAGCAAAGGTATATGTAAACAGACTGTGATTAGCTTGGTAAATGAGAACAGACTGTGATTAGCTTGGTATATGAAACAGACTTGATTAGGCTGGTATATGGGAAACAGACTGTGATTAGCTTGGTATATGGGAAACAGACTGTGATTAGCTTGGTATATGGGAAACAGACTGTGATTAGCTTGGTATATGGGAAACAGACTGATTAGCTTGGTATATGGGAAACAGACTGTGATTAGCTTGGTATATGGGAAACAGACTGTGATTAGCTTGGTATATGGGAAACAGACTGTGATTAGCTTGGTATATGGGAAACAGACTGTGATTAGCTTGGTATATGGGAAACAGACTGTGATTAGCTTGGTATATGGAAGACAGACTGCATGCGGTATCTGTAGGTCGGAAACCATAGTGTCTGCATGGTGAAAGGCCTGGGAGTGGATCTGTGTGTAGGGATTACATTGAAGGAGGTAATTACAGCATGTTGTGTGTAGGGATTAAATTGAAGGAGGTAATTACTGTGCGTCGGGCGAACAGAGTAAGAGATTGGCAGTGCATCTGGGAAATGGAGTCTGAGTGATTTAAAGCTCTCTGTCAGAGAGGAACAGACCGTGGGATTGGCTCTGCTTGTGAGTGAGAGACAGCCTGAGAGTTGTGAGTGAGGTTCCAACTGCAGTATACATGGTTGAGTGTCGCACCCACATCTGCTCAAGGGTAGAGTGAACTGAAGAAGAGGATGCATCTGGTTCTGTTCTACTAATAACCCTTTAAAGTGTGAGGTCACAAATATGTGATTAGAATGTTCTGAACTGAACATTCTAATGCTGATGTAATGACCACTACTGGCAATCAAAAGTAATGGAGTTCTAGGACACCAACTTAGACTTTTGGAGAAAAAAAAACATTCCAAAAACAACCTACTCTTCAAATGGTTAAAGATACTGTAAATACAGAGCATTGCATTTACTTAACTCATAATCAGGGTCGTATCGAGGTCTTGCTTGCGTGTGTTTGTGTGTGGAGACGAGACTAGCATTCGTCAATCGGTGCTAATTAACACAAGGTGGCTTTGTTTCCAAAACGTTCGGTGTTTGAACAGGCAGCGCAACATTCTGCAGTACCCTACATTGGGTTTAGCCGCTTGCGTAAGTTCTATACGTGAGCTGCTTCGGCTTGGTCATTTTGGCAAGAGGAGTGAGCTGTGTTTTAACACCTCTGTGCTAAATGCCCTATAGCTCAACTTAAAGCAAAGCAATTTCTATCGCATCTCGCTGTTATGCTACTTCTTAGCATGGGTTGGGGTTAGGGTATACAAGCTAAGCATTAACACCAAGTAAATAAAAATAAGTCATCACATGACCCCACTACTAAATGACCAGTGTTTTATGTGTTTGTGTTTTGTACGAGTGTTGATTGTGCTCATGTTTATCTTTGTTTTTAAAGCCCATTCGAATGGTCCCTTTGCAAAAGTGAGTTCCACCCAAACTGCCAGGAAATGATTTCCACAGCTTGTTCCTTACATCTCTGTCTATCTGTCCGTCTCTCTCTCTCTCTCTCTGTCTGTCTGCCTCTCTCTCTGTCTGTCCGTCTATCTCTGTCTGTCTGTCTCTCTCTCTCTCTGTCTGTTTCTCTGTCTGTCTGCCTGTCTATCTCTCTCTCTGTCTGTCTGTCTGTCTGTCTCTCTCTCTGTCTGTCTGCCTGTCTATCTCTCTCTCTGTCTGTCTGTCTGTCTCTGTCTATTTCTCTGTCTGTCTGCCTGTCTATCTCTCTGTCTGTCTGTCTCTCTCTGCCTGTCTCTCTCTCTCTCTCTCTCTCTCCCTTCTATCCGTCTCTCCCTCTCTATCCCTTCTATCTCTCTGTCTCTGTCTCTTTCTCTCTCTGATCTCCTTACCATCATTGTCTCCTTGCCTGTATTTTCAGTTCTGCTATTCTAATTCAGCATCGAGCGCTGTGGTTCTTGAAGGGGAAGCTGACCCACCTGGTTTGTGTGAAGATCAGTATCCACTGAACACGGAAGTTCTGGGAAGCACAGTAATCCTCTGTTAACCATGTGTAGTCATACTGCACACAAAGACAGTTGGCTGCTAATCTCTTCATACAGTACTAGAGCTTGGGTAAGCTTTGCCACACTGTCTGTCTCTCCAGGAGGACTGTTTCAAATGCATTTCAGTTATCCAGCCCCTAATCCGTACTGTCACATTAGTACAATATATGCACTCCCACTTCCGTGTGCTTGGCCTGACTTTAAACCTGCTTCCATCACACTTTTTCTCTATGGGTGAGCCCTCTGCACCCATGTCAGTATGGTGTACTCTTATAGTATTTAAGGACTGAAAATGCCATTTGTTTCGGCACCTAGGAACACTAAAACACAGAATTTTGAGGATGAAAACAAAACATTCAACCACTCTAGTCTCATTATTTTCATTTGCAATAAGCCAACAAAGTATTCATACCTGCACGGGAGTCCAAAAGAGGGAATTTTATGTTTTTGTCGCCATCTAGTGGCCACGATCAAGTAGCAAACTGTACAACAGCGATTATCACACACTCAGTGATGTTCACAAATCTACAATTGCAAGATGCTAAAAATAATACATCATATAACTTAACTATTTTGGCAGTTATTAACATTACGCTGCTTCTGTTATACATCATTTATCCACGGATAAAACAGATGCTAGTAGGTTACAGTAGCCTATACAACATTTGTGTAACAAACTACCACCAATAAAACAAAATAAAATAAAAATAAACAAAGAAATAAAATCAAATAAAAACAAGCCTGTTGCCCAGTATCGTAGCCTGAGTTTCCCACCGACTCAGTCATTCCACCACACCTTCTTTACCCAGAATGCCAAAGACCTCGTTTAAGACGAAGCGGAGCCACGGTGCTGATGGAACTTGTTGTTCTTACACAGTTCTGTGCTCGCAAACTTCTGCTCATGAGCAAAGGGGCATCTACTTCCGCATTGCGATGGAAACATATAATAAATAACATTATAATAAATACAGCATTGTGTAATACAATATTAGTATGTGTACATCGGAGATATTTGTGTGTGCCCAAATTCTAGAGTCGTAATTCTACTTATGATTTTGCACACACAGTACTGTGCTGCTTCCAGTTTAATTGAATTACTAAACTGGGAACCATTTTCAACAGTCTAGCATATGGCATAAGATTAAGTCTGTACTTTACATACAGGTATTTGAAAGCAGTGTTTCTTCACAGTTTCAAAGACTTTATTTAAAGTATAAACAAATTTTAAACACTTTACATATATTATTTTTTTTGTTTGTGACTACAGTTTGCTTATCGGCAAATTAAAATTAATATAAAAATCTGAATGAACAATTCTTACATATTGTACAAAAGAAAAAACAAACATACACCAATGTATATCCTCTTCAGTAAAACTGGTAACCCCTTTATGATTGTCATAGTGTACTAATAAAAATAACAATAAATAGATGAATAAACATCAAATAAATAGATTTTGATAGTTCTGCTTTTACTTCTTAACTGATGTGAATTATCTTGCTTGTCCTGTACAGAAATGGCTTGGTGTAAAATAAAAAATAAAATAAAACAAAATCACAATTCTACCTTGATGGAAACTGTACAAAACTGAAGTACATCCCCAAAAAACGTCTGCAAAGACTAAATAAGCCAGGTCTGACATTACTAACTGCTAACATAGCCACCATCTTTCTTTTTAACTCTAAAAAATAAAACCAAAAACATTGGACTGTACTTGATCTATTTTTATTTATTTATTTATTTTTTAAGAAATAAGCTCATTGTTCTTGGAACCGACCGCGTCAGCACATTGTAGTGTGCTGCAGGGAATTGTAGTTCTTCTGTGAGGCTGGTCATGTGGCCTGAGACGGGAGATTTTCCTTTTTTTATTTTTTATTTTAACCTTATCCAGTCTCTTCCCCAAAGGCCTAGACTAACATTTATGCGCTGTGTTCAGTCTGGTGTTTTTTTTCTTCCCAAAGAACATCCATCCACCAGTCCATCTCAATTCCAGGAAACCCATCCCCAACACCCCCCCCCCCAAACAAATGGGTGGAAAAATAATTTATTTTTAAATGCTTTTTATACCTTTTTCTTCAGAAAAAAGTATTTTATGTTTTCAACATTAGTTCTCAGTGCTTTCAGCTGTCTTTAAGAAAGGTTTTTTTTTGTTTCTCGTCTGTGACGTTGATCCGTTTTTTGTAAATGTTTTTTCTTTTTGAAAGTCCCTGCAGTGTCCAAAGCACTATTCCGTTTAGTCTCTGTAGGAGACGAGGGAGGAGGGGAAAGGAGGAGAAGCGGAGGACGAGAAAGGAGAGGGGGAGAGGAGTAGAGGAGGAGAGCAGAGGGCGGTGTGTGGGGGGGGGGTGCAGGGGGCGGAGGGCAGTGTGTGGAGGGGGTGGGGTGCAGGGGGCGGAGGGCAGTGTGTGGGGGGGTGGGTGCAGGGGGGCGGAGGGCAGTGTGTGGGGGGGGTGGGGTGCAGGGGGGCGGAGGGCAGTGTGTGGGGGGGGTGGGGTGCAGGGGGGTGGAGGGCAGTGTGTGGGGGGGGTGGGGTGCAGGGGGCGGAGGGCGGTGTGTGGGGGGGGTGGGGTGCAGGGGGCGGAGGGCGGTGTGTGGGGGGGGTGGGGTGCAGGGGGCGGAGGGCAGTGTCTTCGGGACAAGCGGCTCTGTTACCTCTTGCCCATCTCGTTCTGTCTCAGAAACTGGATGTTGGTGCTGCTGTCGGCCAGTTCGGGGTACTGCTCGACGGGGAGCACGTAGTAGCCCTCGTACCCCTGCACCCTCCCCGTGGCCACCAGCTGCTGGCGCTCGCCCTCGGTCCACAGCCGCCCCCCCTCCTTGCCCTCCTGCGCCTGGCGCTGCTCCCGGGCCCAGGCGCCCGCCAGCGCCCTCTGGTGGGCCAGCTCCAGCAGGCGGGCGCGCTCCTTGTCCAGCACCTCGCCCGCGGGGCCGTAGCGCACGCTCAGCGTTAGCGCCGCGGCGCGGAACTCCACCGTGGCGGCCCGCCGCGTCCGGCCGCTCACCGTCACGTTGACCCCGCCCTCCAGCGCCTTGCGCCCGCCCGTCAGCCCCAGCCCCAGCGCCAGCAGGTCCGCGTCCGCCGGCCCCGCCTTGACGAAGAAGTGGCAGTCGCGGCCGTCCAGCGTGTAGTGCGTGCCCTCCAGGTGGGTGGCGCCGTTGAGCACCTGCGCCACCTTGCGGGCGTCCTCGCTGGCCGCGCTGGACACCCGCGCCGTCACGTGACCCCCCTTCACCGCCAGCATCACGCCCCGGCCCACGATGGGGGGGCTGGTGCCGAACCAGTGGCCCGGTTTGGGGCGCTTCGCCCGCCTCTCCTTGTTGAGCAGCTGCCCCTCCAGCGCCATGAAGGCCTGGTTCTGCCGCTCCGTCTCCTGCTGCACCCCGGTGATCAGCTGCAGAGAGAGGTCAGAGGTCAGGGGTCAGGGGTCAGGGTGAGAGTCCCCAGCACCCGGCAGAAAAGTGAATAAGGAAATGACAGTTGTAAGACTTGAGGGCAACACTCTTTTTGAGAGATATTTATTGAATCATTGAAGGGAAAAAAGGAGACTGATGCATTTCTGAGACCAGCGCCTTCATCAGAGGTCTAACAGCTTTATATTCATTTCCTTGGACCACACACTTTTTTTGTATAATAGTATTATTGAATTTTCAAGTCACCATTTACCTCTACATAACTGTGAGGGAATGTTTTAATCTATTTTTCCCCCCTTTCCTCTTCTATCAGCCTGAAGGGGAACTGCACAAAATTCAGTCTGCCAGAACACTGCCCCGATTTTGGCCTCTGTACACAATGTTCTATTACTGTATAATATAAATGGACAAAGAATATCAAATAAATATGTTCTGCATAAATAAATCCAGTTTGTATTCATTTTATGTATAAATAAATAACACACAAATAGCCCAAGGCAGTTATTTTCTTTTTAAAAGCGACGGCCTCCCGCCGTTGCCGTGGAAACGCCACACCCACCTGCGCCTTCTCGCTGTCCTGGCTGGCCAGCAGCTCGTAGGGCGGGTCCACGAAGTAGAGGGAGTGGCGGGGGAAGCCGGGGATGATGTTGCTGAGCTGGAACCCGAACATCACCAGCCAGCTCTTCACATCTGCAGGCGGGAGGAACGGGACAGGTGAGAGGCCCCGCCCACAACGCCTTCAAACCGCCCCCGCTATCACCGCTGAACCGCCACGTCCACCGCGTCCGCGGTCGCGACTACCGCTGAGGACTCCCAGGCCATGTCCTCCGTATTTATTTTGTCTGTTTCCAAAGCCTGCACTTCATTTAATTCTTTAGTGAGAACATCAATTGCAATTCATTTAGGAGGGGAATGAGCAGTCTCTAATATTGACTCAAAGTGAAAGCTAATCTAGAGGCGTGCGTACAGCATTTACACCCTAAAATCCATCCTCAATTAAAAGACTAAATTAGAGGGTAAAAAGAGCATACCCTGGCCTAACCCCCCACTCCCCCACCCCATCCCAGCTGAGTCTCCTGATCTCTGTATTTTTTAGGGCTCTGCCTACACCCCTGATCACATCGCTCGCACGGAGATGACCGAGTGTGTGGAAGTTTTTACGGAGGGAAAGCCGGAGGTCTGGATGGGGAGCTGTGAAAAGCCTGGGGGGGGGGGGGGGGCTCAGAGAGGGTGTGACTGATTTACACTCACACCTGATGTGCTCTAGAGCCCATCGCAGACAGCCGAGTCTCTCCCTCCCAGCCTCGTCAGCTCTCATGCTCTTAATGAATGACTCGCCTTCAGAAAGCCTGCCAGATAATTGGCTTCTTTGTGTCTGCGCGTCGGCCCTTCTGTGAGAAACTCACTCTCGGGCTGTGTTTACGTTGGGCCAGGCTGGTATTGATATAGCCCATTAAGCTGTCATTGCTGAATAAATGATGATACTGCATTACGATAACCGTATTATGGCATTGTGGTAATATCATTATTACACTGTATCTACCTCACACGACCTCATTCTGATCCACTCAAGCAGGACATAAACTGCAGGAGTCAAACTCGACTGAATCGCGACTCCTTGACTCTCCTACCTGCGACTCCTCCACTTTCTGCTTCTGAGCCCTCCACAAGTAGCTCCCCAACCCCAAAACGTGACCCCCTCCACCTACACAACACCACAACCCCACCCACCAGCAAAAATGTCTCCATTGTCCACCTGTGACTCCAACATCCACTGACAATGACTCCCCCACTCTGAAACAGTGAGTCCATCCCCCGACTGGGACTTCACCCAGACCCACCCACAGTGAAACCCCCCCACCCACCACACCCCACCCCAGCCGCGTCCGCCTCCGCCCGCCCCCCCCCACCTGTGACGTAGTTCTTGACGTCCAGCACGTCGCTGAGCGGGTTGTTGTTCTTGAAGCTGTACAGGTTGAAGGGCGCCGGCTCCTTGCCGATCTTGGCCCACAGGCGGTGGTCGGGCGAGGTCCAGCGGCCCGCCAGCACGTCGTAGTCGCGCTGGGTGAAGTGCACCAGCCGGGTGAGCGGGTCGTACAGGCCGCCGTGGAAGCCCACCACCAGCGGGAAGTCGGGGTTGGAGTCGTGGTAGACCTCGCCGTACGCCGTGTACTGCAGCTGCTTGATCATCTGGCCGTTGCTGCTGAAGACGGCCAGCGGCGTGCCGGTGTTGTCCGACGCCACGTAGTACTCCTCGCCGCTGCTGACCTCCATGGCGAACAGGTGGCCCTGCAGGTCGTAGTACAGCGTGCTGATGGCCGAGCTGGAGTGGTTGTAGACGTGGGTGACCCGCGCCGGGTGGTTCAGGTCGGCGTAGAAGAACTGCAGGTGCTGGCCCAGCCCGGTGCGGCTGGACACCCGGCGGCCCAGCCCGTCGTAGTGGTAGCGCACGCTCCAGCCGCCCGGCGGCAGGCCGTAGGCCCGCTCCAGCAGCCCCTTGGAGTTGTAGTGGAAGACGTCGGCGCCGCGCTGGCACAGGAAGCCGTCCTCGTCCAGCCGGTACTGCACGTCTCCCAGGCGGTTGATGCGGTCGCGCAGGTCGTAGCGCAGCGGCAGCAGCCGGGTGCCGCTGCCGGGGTTGAGCAGGTGCAGGTTGCCGTTGAGGTCGTAGTTGTAGCGCCAGGTGGCCCAGTCGTTGACCTTGACGGCCACCAGCTGGCCGTCGCCGTCGTACTCGTAGCGGTACTGCGTGGTGTTGGCGTACGGCCCGATCTTCAGCTCGCGCTTGACCACGCGGCCCATGCTGTCGTACTGCACCGTCATCCAGTACATGAGGGAGCGGAAGATCTCGTACTGCACCTCCTTGATGCGCCCGTGCGTGTCGAAGTGCTTGCTGAGCGTCATCACCGCCGTGGTGATGATCTGGTTGATGTCGTAGTAGATGACGCCGAACTTGCCGAAGTGCTCCACCTTGCCGGAGATCTCGTCGTAGCGGTAGAGGTCGACGGGCAGCGGCGTCTCGCTGATGACGGGCTTGACGCTGGCGATGCGGAAGCTGTTGTCGTGGTAGGTGTAGTCGAAGCGGGCGTTGACCATGCCCTCCTCGGAGAAGCGGTACATCTGCTTGTCCACCAGGGGGCCCATCTTGCGGTAGCGGATGGTGCAGGAGAAGCCGCCGCTCTGCAGGCTGACCATCTTGAGCACGCCGGCGGTCTCGTCGTAGCCGAAGGTGACGGCCGTGCTGTCGTACAGCACCTCGGACAGCTTGGCCAGCTTGCCGTGCTTGTAGAGCACGCGGCGGCCCGTGCCCAGGTAGTGCGTGGCCAGCGGCCGCCCGTCCTCGCCGAAGTCGTGGATGACCGAGGCGTTGCTCTCCGGCGGGTTGTAGATGTTGCGGACGTAGCCCACGGAGACGTGCGTGGACATGGTGTGGCGCGCCACGCTGGGGACCGTCACCGCGGTGATGCGCCCGCACCCGTCGTACTCGAACACGTACTGCCGCTGCGTCTGCAGGAGCAACACCATGGACTGCAGAGAGAGAGAGAGAGAATGTGTGTGTGTGTGAGGGAGAGAGAGAGAGAGAGAGAGAGTGTGTGTGTGTGAGGGACAGAGAGAAGACCGAGAGTGTGTGTGTGAGGGAAAGAGAGAGAGAGAGAGTGTGAGAGGGAGAGAGAGAGGAGACAGAGTGTGTGTATGTGAGAGGGAGAGGGAGAGCGTGTGTGTGTGTGAGAGAGAGGGAGAGACAGAGGGAGAGAGAGAGAGAGAGTGTGTGTGTGTGAGGGAGAGAGAGAAGACCGAGAGTGTGTGTGTGAGAGGGAGAGAGAGAGAGAATGGGAAAGAGAGAGACAGAGAGAGAGTGTGCGTGTGAGAGAGAGAGATGGGGAGGGAGAGAGAATGAGAGAGTCAGTGTGAAAGAAAGTGAAAGAGAGAGTGAGTGAGAGAGAGAAAGCAAGAGAGATACAGAGAGAACTTATTTTTTGTTTGCAGGTGATTTGAATTGTATAATTTTCATTCATTATCATTTATGGAGATAATTACAGCTCCACAATAAGAAAAAAAATTAAATAGAATAATTAAAAAAGCAAAAAAAAACAAGAACAAGAAAACAGTTCTCTGTGATCCTGCGAAATTCACAATGTCAACCGCTTTTCACATTGCGTGTCACAGGCGGTGCTGAAAAACGTATTCACAGCCTTCGTGATCTTTAACACCTGCCATAATCCTCACTGAACTGCTGGGGCGAGAGCGATAAAGAGATAAATATAAATATATTTACTTATTAACATATTCATAAAGGATATTCTGCAGTTGCAACAGAAAGAAAGTTCAAAAGTGGTTTTAAACATTTGCGTATTTTCTCCTCATGAAGTCTGAAGTCTGAATTCAGAAGCCATCATCAACAATCAATCAGCCAATCAATCTTCAATGTATTTAGTATAGTGACATTTACAAAGAGCTTATCACAGAGATTTTCAATGGATATTTTCTAGAGGGAATAAAATAAAAAAAACCGAAAAAGATAAAAATCAGAAGAAAATGTAAAAATGATTCCCTGAAGCCAAGCAGAAAGCAGTGTTTGAGAGATTGCCACTCCTCTGAAGCACTGGTTCAGCATTAAATGAAAGAGTACATGTGCACTGTGATAAGACTACGCTTGATCCCGTTTGGACTCTGAAGATCTACTGTGCACGTGTAAAGCGCGACAGAGCTATGTTTCCGGTAGGGTGCTGCGTTTCTGGTAGAGCGCAGTGTTTTCGAGAGCGCACTGTGTTTTCGGGAGCGTGCTACGTTTTGGGGAGGGTGCTACGTTTTGGGGAGGGCGCTATGGTTTCAGGAGGGCACTACGTTTTCGGGAGAGCACTACGTTTTTGGGAGGGCGCTATGGTTTCAGGAGGGCACTATGTTTTCGGGAGAGCACTACGTTTTTGGGAGGGCGCTATGGTTTCAGGAGGATGCTACCTTTTTGGGAGGGCGCTACGTTTCTGATAAGGCATTGTCTACGTTCCCGGGACGTCCCGGGGAGGCTCACCTTGTCCAGGTAGCTGTAGCTCCACACCTTCCCGTCCACGAAGGAGCGGGACACGACGCGCCCGAGGGCGTCGAACTCGGTGCGCTCGCTCATGCTGCCGCGCTGCAGCCCCACCAGCTGGCCGGAGGGCGAGTACGACACGTTGACCACCGCCAGGCTGCTGCTGGGCAGCCACATGATTGGCCGGCCCTGCGCGTCGTACATGATGCGCAGCGTGAACTTGCGGTGGTCGTCGTAGATCTTCTCCGTGCGTGTGTTGCGGTCGAAGTCGATGGAGAGCAGGTTCCTCCCGTGGGCCTGGAGTGTGTACGGGAAACATACAAATAAACCAAACAAAAAAATGAATAAATAACTCATAATGTACAAGAGTTCACTTCACGGCAAGTGACAGGGAATGTCACACCCCTCGTTTTCAACAGCTTGGAATTTCTGTTTTTACAAAACCTGTTCCATGTTGCTTCATGCAACTACTTTTCTTGTTGAAAGATTTGTAATGCAGACTGTTATTTTAGCATAATGTAATGCAACCCACTCTTCAGAATGTTTCACCCATAAATACTTTATACACCATATGACTGAAAACTGACATGCTACCAATACTGGTTTTTCTTCAGACATGCCTTTTTAAATTATATAGGTTTGAGATTTTACTAGTTTTGTCTGCAGTAAATGACACACACCAAGAACTGTGGTCAGACAGAACAGGTCACAAAAAAGAACAACAAACAAAACAAAAAAAAAACAAACAAAACCAGACACTTGTGGTAAACAGGAAATGACATCAGCATGTGGGCCCGTCGCTCACCCTCAGCTTCCTGCCGAACACGGTGACCTTGCCCTTGGTCTGCTCCTTGCGCAGTCGCCACTCGATGGAGTTGAGGCCGTTGTCGGAGGGCAGCGTGATGTTGCGGCGGCCGATGGTGGGGCTGACCGAGCCGGCCAGGACGTGCGGCTCCGTGTGGAAGCTGATGCCCATGCCGTTGGCATACATCACCCGCATGGTGCCGTTGTTGCACAGCTGGTAGCTGTTCCGCACTTGGTCTGCAGGGGGCGACGGAGAGATGCGCAGAGGATTAGAGGGAGAGGGAGAGGGAAGGGACTCTGGTCACAGAAGCTGCAGCTGTGGATTCGAGTGTATCCTTCGCTAAAAGCACGATACTTTATCTCCCGCTGAATCTGCTGAACCTCTTCCAGATGGTAAAAAAAAAAAAAAAACGCACTGCTCCCATAAACGGAGAGATCGGAGATAAGATAGGAGTGTTTTTTAGACTCAGATAGAGTGCCTTTTATTCCATTTGAGCGCAGTAACAAGATCATGTACAGCATCAAAGACATCCATCACAAGCCGAAATAATCCTCATAACCGCATTTAAAAAGAGAAAAAAGTAAAAAGGAAAAAAAGAAAAAAAATTCTTTGGACCGTTTTGGCAGTCAGCTGGCTCTTAAAGAAGGCTTTTAACTGCTCTGTATTTCTGCATCGGGAGAGTAAAGCCGGGCTCTTAAAATCTGATTTACACCCACAGAGGGCCGCGCACTGCTCCACCGCCATATCAAAATGACTTTGCAGTTTAAAGCATTCCAAATAGCCTTTTGCCTCTACGGGCCCCTTGGGTGCAGTTCTGCGCACCTCTCTAAACTTCTTACTTTCACACCCCCTCCGCCCCCCCCCCCCGCTCTCTCCATTTATTTCCCCGCACGGCCGCCCCCCCCGCGGGCCGCCGGGTTCGGGGGAGATCTGATAACCCTTCTGCTAAACAAGCCCAATAAGCTGTGGGAGGCTGGGGCCACCCCCCCAGAGCAGCCCCCCGCCCTCCCCCCAGAGCAGCGCGGGAGAGAGAGCCCCCCCCCTGCCCCCCAGAGCAGCGTGGGAGAGAGAGCCCCCCCCCCGCCCTCCCCCCAGATCAGCCGGGGAGAGAAGCCCCCCCCACCCCAGATCAGAATTTACCGTACCGCAGGGAAACATCGCTCCGACGGTCTATACAACAGGAGCGCTCGGAGAGAGGGGGAGAGAGAGAGAGAGAGAGAGAGAGGGAGAGGGAGAGAGAGAGAGGGAGAAGGGAGAGAAGAGAGAGAGAGAGAGAGAGAGAAGAGGGCGCAGAGCTTCAACACAGGGGGAACAGAGTGCCGGAGAGAGAGGTAGAGAAAGAGAGTGAGAATGAGTAAGAGTGGAAGAGAGGGGGGGCGGAGCTTCAACATGGGGGGGGTAGAGTGCTGGAGAGAGACTGAGAGGCAGACCTGCAGCAGTAGATCCGGATCTTTCTTTTAGCGACATGTGCTTATGAGTGAGAGAGAGAGAGATATCGCTGCGCACTGAGAGAGGGAGCGAGTTTGTCTTAAAGTGCGTGAGACAGACAGAGATAGAGAAAAAGAGAAAAAGAGAGAGAAAGAGGGAGACAGATAGAGAGAGAGAGGGGAGAAAGAGAGATAGCGAGAGAGCAAGAGAGGGAGGGAGAGAGGGGGGAGAAAGAGAGATAGAGAGAGCAAGGGAGGGAGGGAGAGACAGTCTTCGTGTGAGAGCGTGCGGGCGTACGACGTGTGTGCGCGTCTTCACCTTGCACCACGGAGTACGACGCCTCCACGGACGAGAGGTTGGTGACGACGGTGACGTCGTCGTCCCTGTTGGAGCTCT
>NC_057941.1:34382467-34384967 GCF_018555375.3 Anguilla rostrata | reverse complement strand
TACTTTACATTTTTGGCAGCCATTGGAAAACTAATGGGGAGAATTGTTTTTCACTCATGATTATATAATACATGCTCATGCTGTGTGTGTGTGTGTGTGTGTCTGCGAATGTGTGTGTGTATGTACGTGTGTGTGTATGTGTGTGTCTGTGAGTGTGTGTGTATGTTGTATCTAATCGTTTAGCATGCTTGCGCATGTTTTTGCATACATATTGCATGCTATAGCATATTATGCCTTGTTACAACATGTTACAGGGTGTTATAGTATGTTATAGCATACTGCAGTGTGCTATAGGATGTTATAGCATGCTAAAGAATGTTATAGGATGTTAAAGCATGTTATAACCTGTTACATCATATTACAATGTGCTATAGGATGGTATTACATTACATTACAGGCATTTAGCAGACGCTCTTATCCAGAGCGACTTACACAACTTTTTACATAGCATTTTACATTGTATCCATTTATACAGCTGGATATATACTGAAGCAATGCAGGTTAAGTACCTTGCTCAAGGGTACAACGGCAGTGTCCTTACCCGGGAATCGAACCTGCGACCTTCCGGTTACAAGCCCAGTTCCTTACCCACTGTGCTACACTCCGTACACATGTATGGCATGTTATAGAATGGTATAGCATGATATATCATGTAATAGCATGTTATAGCCTGTTATAGCATGTTATAGCATATTGAAATGTGCTATAGGATGTAATAGCATGTTATAGCCTGTTATAGCATGTTATAGCATATTAAAGTGTGCTATAGGATGTTATATAATGTTATATAATGTTATAGCCTGTTATATCCTGTTATAGCCTGTTATAGCATGTTATACCCTGTTATACCCTGTTATAGCCTGTCGCAGACCCACCTCTGGGACTCATCAGCATGGCCTCCACGGCCTTGCCCCCGTCCCCGCAGCGCGCCTCGTCGAAAGGCACGCACTGCTCGCCCGTCCCGGCCACCACCTCCGCGTTGTCGGACAGGAGCCGCGCGCCCGTCAGCGAGCGCACGCGGTAGATCCGCCGGGAGTTGGTGTCGGACAGGAAGAGCGCGCCGGACACAGGGTCCACCGCCAGGTAGTACTTGTGCGTCGGGTTGTTGCTGCGAGCGACACAGGTAGGTAGGTAAAGTAACACCACAAATACGAGAGAAGACACACACACACTCCTACACACACACAGACACACACACACACACACACCCTAAACAAACAAAGCAACAGCAGGTGAGGTAACCGTAAAACTACATATTCGAGAGAACACACACACACTCACACACACACCCCCTAAACAATGATGCGTAGACTGTCAGACGTATCAGTCAAGAAGCTAAGACTGCGCGTGCACACACACCAAAACCACATTTATTAATAAAGACGCAACTCATAAGCATGAAACTCTAATAGTGAGCGTAGTTTCAGGAGTTAGCAATAGCGCGTGACCTCGATTTTGAGCGCAAACACCCATTAACTCTGGGGACAGGGCCCGGGAGGGCAGATTAAAAAGAATGACGCACTTATGAAAAATCGAGCGCTTACTGTCGCATCTCCAGACAATTTACAGTTTTTACAATTAAGAAACACGCTTTTCTCAAGTACTGTTTTTCACACGCTTCGCAGCACTTTGTCTGTTTTGATATCATATCGCGACACCAAGCTCAACACTTCATGGGAGAAGCTTTGGAGGGCGAAGTAGTGAGTTCGAAGAACTGAAACCGACGGACGAGGAGGAAGAGAAGGCAAAGAGATGAGCACACGCTGCGAGAATGACCTGTTTCAATGACCCAGTGCACGGTAGAACACATACACCAGACCTGGGTCAAATACGTATTTGTTTTGGATTCAAATACTTTTCTGTGCTCTGTTGATCTTGCCAGCTGTAACTGAGCCTGCCAATATGACCAGAAGGCAGGGTTTGCACTTTTTGAGAGTATTTCATTGGTTCTAATACACCCAGACAAGATCAGTAAAGCGTAGAAAAGTATGTGAAACCAAAACAAATACGTACTTGAGCCAGCTCTGACACATACATGAAAGGACAGTTATGCACACATATACACGCACACGCAAACAGGTGAATGGAGGTTTGCAGCCAGCATGCAGTCTTCCTGTGATAGCTGAGCATGACATTGCTACTGAAAGCAGGCAGCAGGAAACAGCAGACAGTCTGTACAAATGGGAACTGAACATCTTACCTGTGTCTAAAATCTTTGTTCCTTGAAGAAAAAAACGGCAAGAAATACACACATTAGAGTGCTGGCGCTACACATTTCACCCCCACTGTTAAACTGCCTAGAAGGATTTGATTAGATTATTGTCACATAACTTGCCATTTTGTGGCCTTAGCGGGCGGGAACCAATCAGCATTCACAGTCAAAAAAAAGGACCCGCCCCTGAAATTGCCTGCTTTCACACAGTTCTGCTACGGACTGCAAATGAACTGTGGCAGGAGAACTAGGGAAGAGACCCCCCCTGGACCCCCCTCCCCTCAGAAA
>NC_057941.1:34344967-34377467 GCF_018555375.3 Anguilla rostrata | reverse complement strand
CTCCCCCTGCATCCCATTGCGTGACTATGGCACACCCCACACCCCACACCCCACAGCCCCGTACTGACCCACACCCCAGACCCCACAGCCCCGTACTGACCCACACCCCAGACCCCACACCCCACAGCCCCGTACTGACCCACACCCCAGACCCCACACCCCACAGCCCCGTACTGACCCACACCCCAGACCCCACACCCCACAGCCTCGTACTGACCCACAGCCTCAGACAGCCCGTAGACCCTCTGGTTGTAGGCGTCCGTCTTGTCCCAGATGAAGGTGTAGGCCAGGTTGGGCGAGGAGTGGAACCACTTCTGGAAGAGGTGACCCTCCACGGCCACCATCAGGTGCACCTTGAGCAGGCTGAGGGGCACGAGGGCCTGGGTCATGGTCACCTTCAGCAGGGACCTGTACCCAGAGGTGCGGGAACTGAGGTAACACAGCCTCAGGCTGGTACCTGGGATGTCTATCTGCTCATGAAGAACCTGTGGAGAGAAAGAGAGGGAGGGGGGGAGAGAAAGAGAGAGACGGGGGGAGAGAAAGGAGGGAACAGAACTGAATTAGAAAAATCCTGCTATTAATCTACTGGCACTAGTACAAAGATCGGTTTTTAATACATATAAAACACCCCCACATCTGCACAAATGTGACTAGAAGCCGCTAAGTTCCTGACTAGCTTGTAGCAGCAGAAAGAGAGAGAGAGGGAAAGTGAGAAATAGGAAAGGGAGGGGGAGACAGAGAAGATGAAGAAAGATTAAGCAAGAGAGTGACTGAGAAAGAGAGGGGGGAGAGAGGGGAACAGGGAAAGAGAGAAAGGGGGGGAGAGAGATAGCGAGCAAATTTTTTGCACTACAGAGAAAAAGATAGAGACAGAGAGAAAGAGTGTGTGAGAGAGACAGAGACAGAGTGTGAGAGACAGAGAGTGAGAAAGACAGTGAGTGAGAGAGAGAAACAGAGAGAGCGAGAGAGACAGAGAGAGTGATGTACAGAGAGAGAGAGAGAGACCCCGGTACCTGGGTCTCAGGGATGATGGGCTTCTCTCCGGGGTTGGAGCTGAAGAAGGACGAGAGGGGGGAGGACACCACGATGGGGTCGGGCCGGACGAAGCCGCTCAGGTCACAGCCCGGGATGGTGTTCTCCTCCGTCTTCATCACCAGCGTGTCCATGGCGACGAAGGTGTTCCAGGGCAGCCACACGGTGCGCTCCTGGCTCAGGAACGGGGCGCGGTCGAAGCGCAGCGTCAGAGACGCCCCGCCGTTCGCTATCAGGTCAAACCTGGGAAGAGCCAATCACAGCGTCCCTTCAGACTCAAAAGAGCCAATCACAGCGTCCCTTCAGACTCAAAAGAGCCAATCACAGTGACCCTTCAGCCTCAAAAGAGCCAATCACAGCATCCCTTCAGTCTCAAAAGAGCCAATCACAGTGACCTTTCAGCCTCAAAAGAGCCAATCACAGCATCCCTTCAGTCTCAAAAGAGCCAATCACAGTGACCCTTCAGACTCAAAAGAGCCAATCACAGTGACCACTCAGGCTCAGAAGAGCCAATCACAGCATCCCTTCAGCCTCAAAAGAGCCAATCACAGCGTTCCTTCAGCCTCAAAAGAGCCAATCACAGTGACCCTTCAGCCTCAAATGAGCCAATCACAGTGACCCCTTCAGCCTCAAAAGAGCCAATCACAGCATTCCTTCAGCCTCAAAGAAACCAATCACAGCATCCCTTCAGCCTCAAGAAAGCCAATTACAGCATCCCTTCAGCCTCAAAAGAGCCAATCACAGCATCCCTTCAGCCTCAAAAGAGCCACAGTGTCTCTTCAGCTTCACATATATTTACTTTAACATATATATATATATGTATATTACATATATATGTTAAATAATATATGTAATAAAATATATGTACATACTGTATGGAATATATATATATATATATATATATATATATATATAATACATATAGATATTATTGTATTCAAACAAATCTATATTTTAAGTACTTACAGAGACCAAAGTTCTCTTGTCGTGAAAAAATAAAAAAGCGGATTTTAATGTGAATTTGAGAAAGAGGATTAGTGGGGAAACTGTGCCGCACCACGACTTCAAAAAGAGAGCATAAGTTGAACTTTCCTTCAAAAAAAGAAGTGGTTTTAATTATGTGTGCGTGCTATCCTCAGAGCTGCTACAAGCAGCTTCTCACACACTGGCTCAGATGTGCCCCCCATATTCGGCATGACTCCCGCTCGCCCTTCACTCTCCGCGCGGAGAACAGCCTCGGCTGCTAAACAGGACGATTACAGATGCCTCGGCGCTGAGGAACGCGCTGCTATTATTAAGCTTTCCGCGGCACTGAAAAATGCCCCCGGGCCCTGTTTTAATTGCACATGGATGAGTCGGCTGTGTGCTTAATTGCTGCAGTCAGGTTTTTTTCATTTATTTTATTATTATTATTCTTTACTAGGTTCACAGCCTGGAGGCTCTGGAGTAGGACGGGCACACTGACAAAATAACTAACTTATTATCTTATTTTTATTATTATGAAAATATAAGAAAAAAAAAAAAAAAAAAACCTATTTTCTTAGGTTCATATTTATGTGTAGATGCCACCCCCATCCCCTCTCTCGACACCGCACAGAAACAAGAAAAAACTCAAAACAGAACTTTGACACACAGGTGTCACCTACAGTGTGCTTAGCTGGAGTTTACACCTGAAGTTTAAATCTGAACACCGCAGAACTGTGGAGAGATGTGGAATAAGGATTAGCTGTTCCAGTTCCAATTCAGTTCTGTGGTCTCGAGGTTCAGACTTCAGCTAAGCACACTGCAGTAGACCCAAAGGTGACCCGCAATGTTGAAAAACAAGAGAAAAAAGAACATAAGAGACATAGGTCACCAATAATGTTGAACTGTCCAATAGGAACCTGAGAGAGAAGCCACTCACGTTCCGTCCTGCCGCGTCAGGGTGTAGCCGTAGTGGGGGTGCTTAACGAAGGACACGTTCACTCCCACCAGGGGGGTCCCGTCCGTGGTGAGCACCTGACCCCTGATGAGAGACGCCAGGCTGGGCGGAGAGAAAAGGGACACGCCCGCTCAGCTCGTTATTATAAATTCATCCAGAGGCGAAAGTCCAGGGGTCAGAAAGCAAAAGTCCTGCTTCGGCCCAAAAGTCTGCATGTTGCCCCCTCAGCCAGCCAGCGGAGATCACTAAGTAGTTCCACCTCCCGTCTGACGTATTTGTGCTAATTTGCAAATCCAGGTGATCGAAACAAAGTCCTTGGGGAGGACTTCGACAGTCTGAATCTGGATTTTGCACCTTTGCGTTTACCTTTAGTTAACCAGGTAGGTCAGCTCAGAATTCAACGTGCGGTGAGTACCTGCGGAATGGAGTTGAGTAGGGGGGGGGGGGCATTTTTGCTATGATTCCTGACTGGCTCACACAATTCAATGACTGACAGAGCATTCCACCTCCCCTACTGTGTGATTCAATACACCTCCCTTCCCTGTCTGTTCGACAGTATTTATGAGCCTGCCCTCATTTCCAAATAAAGCATCCAGCTGTTAGCATGACTACTTATATGTAAAATGAGTCCCCGCGGACCCATTTAACCCTTTTCTCCCAGGCACCATGGTGACGATGACAGCAGCCTGAATTCAATAAACATCTTTCCCTCATTTCTCACTCACAGGGAAATGCAAGTGTCCTTTCTGAGGGTTATTCAGGAACACCATGGCCTGGATTCAGCCAAAATGTGATACGTTTTCACAAAACTGTGTTAGTGAGGGGAAGAAAAACTTTCACTCACATTTATTTGGAAATTATGTAGTCATATCATTTGTAATGTATGTAAAACCCTCCATACTTAATGTAATGCAATTAAACATACATAGGGCATATGGAGGAGTGGTTAAGACACTTGGGCTTATGGCCAAGAGGTTGCCAGTTTGATTTTTAAAGTGGGGCATTGCAAGTGGTCTCGTTAGTAATGTGCTCAATGCTCAATCTTAACTGCTTCAAAAAATACCCAGCTGGATAAATGTGTAAAAAGAGTTATGCCTAAGGACAATAGTGTCTACCAAGTAAACAGCCTTTTTTTAAAAAATTGAAAATATTGTAACTTCATTAAATTTGCATATGACATATGAACACAGGGGAGTGCAAGGTGGAGCATGTTACCTGGCATTAAACGGGTTATCTGCAGGGATGATGTGGGTGCTGTCCTTTCCCACGAGTAACTTCACCCTGTCGTAGAATGACCTCACTTTCTGAGCTGGCGATTGGCTCTGCTGAATGATCTGCAGAGGGTCACGTGACCCCCGACACAGCGGATTGGTCAGGCAGGGGCTCTGGATGCAGCAGTCTGGGTCCATGCAGTCTGTCAGTCCGTCTGCAGGATCAAATGCTCGTGAATCAGCTGGCTCAGAAGGTAAAAGGGTAAACATGGCAAACTCAGGCCTGAATTTAAACAATATTCGGCCTTAACATTTACACTTTTGGTGTTCATTTCTTTCTTAAAAACCACTAAACTGAAATAAATTAAGGATAAATATATTGAATCCATGATTCAGACTGCCCCCATATGCAATCATAAAACATTTGCATCATACTTGGAACTGCTGTAATAATAATTTAGATTAAGGACTTTCTGTATTTGGGCAATGCAATATTACAATTAAAATGGCGATAAAAGTAAAAACCAAAATAATAATTTCACTTAAATTGTATTGTGATTAGATGAAATCTAATTACGATGCAAATTATTAACATTTTTTCTGCTTCTTACATATTCTATGGTAAACATAAAGTGTTGTGTGAGAAGTGTGAGAAGCTTAACACAAGGAGGCTTCCCAAAGTTCTTACACCGTAAGCTTAAGTGCTCCCTCTTTCAATGAGCCAATTATTTACTCAATAAGCAAATTATTTACCCAATAAGCCAATTATTTACTCAATAAGCCAATTATTTACCCAATAAGCCAATTATTTACTCAATAAGCCAATTATTTACCCAATAAGCCAATTATTTACTCAATAAGCCAATTATTTACCCAATAAGCCAATTATTTACCCAATAAGCCAATTATTTACCCAATAAGCCAATTATTTACCCAATAAGCCAATTATTTACCCAATAAGCCAATTATTTACCCAATAAGCCAATTATTTACCCAATAAGCCAATTATTTACCCAATAAGCCAATTATTTACCCAATAAGCCAATTATTTACTCATAAGCCATTATTCCATAAGCCAATTATTTACCCAATAAGCATTATTACCAATAAGCCAATTATTTACCCAATAAGCCAATTATTTACCCAATAAGCCAATTATTTACCCAATAGCAATTATTTACCCAATAAGCCATATTTCAAAACAATTATTTACCATAAGCCAATTATTTACCCAATAAGCCAATTATTCATAAGCCAATATTTACCCCTAGCCAATTATTTACCCAATAAGCCAATTATTTACCCAATAAGCCAATTATTTACCATCCAATATTACATAGCCAATTATTACCAATAAGCCAATTATTTATCCAATAAGCCAATTATTTACCCAATAAGCCAATTATTTACCCAATAAGCCAATTATTTACCCAATAAGCCAATTATTTACTCAATAAGCCAATTCTTTTCCCAATAAGCCAAACTCTTTGTCAATAAGCCAATTCTTGTCTCTGCAAGCCAAGGCCTAAGTCAATAAGCCAATTCTTCTCTCAATAAGCCGCATCCCTAGTCAATAAGCCAAGTCCCAGCACTGCCTGTCCTTAATCAATAAACTTAAGCCCTTATTCAATAAGCCAGATCCTCACTGAACAAACGGTTGTACTCAATGAGCTTAAGACCTAACTCAAAAAGCCGAGAGTTACTCAACAAACATGCGTCCTCACTCAATAAATGTAGGTCTTTACACATTAACCAAACAGCAGTAATGATGGAACACGGACCTGCTTCCCCAACTAACATTTAACATCAGCTCATTTCTTCCCCCCTCAGATATTGCAAATATAATTAGGAGGGATCAGAACTCATTAGCGCATTGCTAATTGTGTTATTTTGTTCAGGTTTCACCCCAGATGTGCTGAGCTGAGCCCCGCTCTTCAGCACTGAGACCGCCGGGTCTTTCCTTTTAATTACACACTCATAAAACTTACATCACAGTCCAACGGGACAGCGCCCGACCCCAGAGGGGATCAGGCTGTTTCATCTCCCCATATACACACACACACACACACACACACACACACACACGCACACGCACACGCATACACACACACACACACACAAACACACACACTCTCACACACACACCACACACACACACACACACACACCACACAACCACACACACACACACACACACACACACACAAAACACACACACACACACACACACACACACACACACAACCACACCACACAACACACCACACACACAACACACACACACACACACACCACACACACACACACACACACACACACACAACCACACACACACACACAACCACACACACACACACACACACACACACACACACACACACAACCATGCGTGCACACACCCAGGCACGCACACACACACACACACACACACACAAACACACCCTCCTTTCTCTGTCTTGCCTCAGCTATCAAATATACAAACACAGGGTGGACTGTCCCTCTTCTATCTGATCTCTCAGATCTGACGGAATAAACTCACTCAAGCAACTAGACGATGCAAATACAGACAGCGAGAGAGAAATAGAAAATGAAAGAGAAAGAGAGGAAGAGAACATTCCTACTTTTCTCCTTTATCTCTGTTTTTTATTCTGGTCACATATTGTTATTGCAGTAATACTTACTGAATATTATTGGCAATTACTAGTATGTAAATTATTGGTTTTGACATTCTATCCTAAATTGCTAATTTGGTACCCAGGTCTTGCAAAACTCTCTATTTGCAAAGTACTGTGAAATATCATTCCAGTATAGCAGACCTTTAAATTTGGATTTGAATTTCAAATTTACAACAGATGGGAGGGACTGTAAAAGAGGTAATTTGTCAGAAAGTAAGACTGTCTCTGGTGAGGTATTAGTCACTGATCCAGATATGTCCCAGTGCCCTATGTCGAGAGTGTATAGAGTGTGTGCATTGAGTGTGTGTGGAGTGTGTAAAGAGTGTGTGTAGAGTCTGTGTAGAGGCGCTCTCCTCAGTACCCTTGCAGAGACCACATCCACCCCTCCCTCACATTTCCTCCCCCCCAACCCTGTTCCCTGTTCCTTCCCCATCCCTCACTCCTCCCCACCTCCTCCTGGTTTAACCACGCCCTCCACCCCCCATCCCCCACACCCCATGCCCGCCTCCCCTCTCACCCCCTTCGTTGTCCTTGCTGTCGGAACAGGATGTCTCCATGGCGACGCTGCACCCCGGCCCCCTCCAGCCGATCTGGCACTGGCAGTGCCAGCTGTTCTGTCCCAGAATGCACTGGCCGTTCCCGTTGCACAGGTTCGGACATCCATCTGAGGGCAGACAGGAAGACAGGAGTAAGAAGATGAGGCTCCTCTTGGGCTGCTGGTAAAAACACACAGGATGAGTCTCCATCTGGTGACATACATGAAAACATGAACGCATAAGTGCACGTACATACACACACACACACACACATATAAACACACACCCACACACATGCACAGACATATAAACACACACCCACACACATACACAGATGAGTATACATATATGGACCCACACGCACACATATATGTGTAAGCATACACACACACACACACACACGCACACACGTACAGTACTGCATGAGGAAACCGAACTCTGAACATGATAACGTTCCCTCACAAGCGATTCACAATCGTACACACAGAGCTGAAAACATCTGCTTAGCGGCACATGGCAGGTCTGAGCGCTGAAGGGTAAACAGACCGCGCTGAAATATTCGCCTTGCAGTAAATGGCCTCTTAATAAGTGCATACATATACCAGCGCGCAGATTATTATAGGCTTCATTCCGAATGGCTGAGCGGAATGTTCTCTGGAGTGAAAATGTGATTAGGAGAATCTGGGCAGGTCCGTGGAGATTGGAGCAGTGGGAGGTGGGCGGGGGTTAGACGGCAGAAACGGCGCTGTCTGTTCTCAGAGTCAATGACCGCTGCCTTAAAGTGTTTGGCGGTGCCAGATTCACGAAGGGCGGCCCGCGGCTTACGTTTGACAAAACCGCAATCGCCGTGGCGCTCAACGGCTTGTTCGACGGCGTACGAGAAGCAAGTTAGATTTTCGAACGCACAACGTCCAACTGTCACAACTGTCGCGGTCTCCGGGGAGAGCTAAGTACGCTGCATTCCTAACCATTACAAAACGGGAATGGATCGCGTGTGCAGTAAGCAAGCTTAAGACAAGAACATGTGGGCACAGCCATTACACATGATTGCATTGAATTTACAATATAAATTCAGCCATTGAATGCGGTCGAAACAGCACACACGTGTAACTGTAGGAATAGGACAAATGACATCGAGGATAGGAGAAGCTGGAAATGATATACAAATATATTACGGAAATAATAATTTTTCTGTGGGGGGAGAACCAGAATCGCGATCTGGAACTACTCGCGATGTAGCAGTGGTTTGGCAATGATAAAATAAATGTAAAACAACACTGCCGTTTACCAAAAAGTTACTGGCAAAAATGTTATTGCAAGCGTTTTAAAATGGTAGCCTACACACAAATACAATACCGACATATGGAAGTTAGACGCATCGTACACAGTACATCACAAACATTATTACGTACACTGCTGTTGTCAATGGCAGTTAATGTTTTTGTTGAATATGTTATTCTAATAATAACCCCATAAAAAATCCCCCGCGTAGCCTACCTCCCGCCAACACAAATGGAAATACACAGTGAATAAAAAGTAAAACGATGTTGCTCAGCAGGTGAACGAGATCTGACAAATAATGAATGAAAACAGTGTTAAACTTTGTCTGAACCTGTGATGGAAGAACTTAGCGGGGCAACAGACTGTAAAATAATTCTATTGTTTTCGACCCCTAAATATATGGTGCAATCCATCAGATGTCTGAATATGAAATGAACAAAGATGTAGCCCTATACTGTGAAGAAAATGAAGTTGAATTATGCATACGACGGGCAATATATAAATCCACAGTGCTTCACTCATTACTCAGTCGGAGGCTATTTTCTTCTGCATATTATTATCTGAGAAAGATTATATTAAATGACCAGCCTCAGATAACAAGCCCAAAGATTGATTGAACTTCTCTTTGGTCCTGGATTAATACAATTATACATTTTTCACAAAAAGGAAAAGTAATGACCATTTTCAAAGGCCTAAAAATGTCCACTGGAATGTGCGGACGTTGCTTAACATAGGCTGGAGCACATGCAATGGGATGGTTTATAAGTCTAATTTACAAAAAAACATACATAAATATATGTGTGTGTGTGTATGTATGTGTGTGTGTATGTGAGAAATTGATAAGTTAGAGATGCACTGATGCACAATGCAACTCTTCAGCCATATAAGCCAAAACAACAACTGTAAGCACTTCATGAACCTCAGTATGAGGTACAGATGAGAGGCACATATAATATCTCATAACTTTGCAGTATTGTGATGTCATCCTGTATTTATGGGTGGTAAGGTCTGGGGAGGAACTATCTGAAGCCTATTTTTGTACATAATTTCACTTCATTCACTGTCTACACTTGTGAGCCCACACATGCACTCCATCCGAGGATGTGGTTGGTTGGCGTGAATGTACCGCCCCCTTGGGACAGGACTGCGGCCATGACCTCTGACCTCTAACCGCTTAGCTGAAAAACCACCTGCAGGCTGCTGTCCCATTTGTCTGTGGGTTCTGTTCTGCCCAGAGATGGGTTTAAAATGACGGCCCTCATGGGCTGCAATTGATTTGACGGGGAAATCAATTTTTGTTTAGATGCTCCTCTAAAGTACGGCAACCAGAAAAGCTGGCATTTAGGAAGATTTAAGAAGGTTTAAGAAGAAGACTTAAGGAGTTAAGAACCTCTGCGTTAGGCGGTGGGAGCTGGTTAGCCGCCACGATGCACACGTCTGACAGCGATCCTATCTGTAATGAGACCAAACTCATCTGTCTGGAGAATGTCACATTAACAGGTACAAGTTCACCGGCTTCCTCACACATCGAACCATAAAAGGCAGTTAGCAATGATTGCTTTTTAAATGGACCTGCCATTTTAAGCACTGGGATCCTTATGAAGCTTTCGGACAGCAAAATCCATAGCCCGCATTGATCAGCCTCCCCAGGTAGGGAGGTGTGGGATACGCCTGAACGCTGGGGGCCAGTCGATTCTCATCAGACTAACTACAATTGGGGGGGGGGGGGGGATTTCAGACACTATTAATCCTTTCAAGAGAAGAGGTTTTTTTTTCAAAATTCTGTGTCAGTGCTCTAGAACTCCATTGCTTTCAATGACCAGTAGCGATTGTTACATCAGTGTTAGAATGTTTTGTTAAGAACAGTCTCATCACATATTTGTGATCTCACACCTTACTTAAAGGGTCACATCAACTCTTTGAGGTGATGTTGTTTCAGTCTCTCTTTAAAAAAAAAAAAGGCAAAAAAAGAAAAGGAAAATGGATTCCAGGCTGAGGGACAGAACAGTCCACATCTACATCTGACCCAAACAGACGGAGCCACCGACCGCACGGCGGGGTTGCGGATTTGCTCATTAACAGCTGGCCTTTAATGGGAAAAGCGAGTTTAAAATGGCGGGACTCGCTTCTTCCCCGAGACGAACAGAGTGCAGCAGGAGCCTACAGATGAGCCCATCTCAAACAGCCCAAACTTTCCTCTCCCCAGAGACGCCAAACTAAAGCTTAGACTGATAATTGCACATAAACTATAACATAAGGAGCACAGCTAATGAGAAAGTGCAATTAAAATTCCATTACCCTGCGAGGTGGAATTACCCTATTCCACGGGCAGTGGCGGGAGGTGATTCCTAATTAATGACTAATGACTTATTGAGTCCCAGTCTGGAAGCCGCTCTCTTTGTTAAAGGGCAGCCCGGCCCCAGAAGTCTGGATAGCGGAACTGAAGTTCTCTGACAGGCATCTGAACTTGAACAGAAGAAATTGGTCTGAAAAATATAAATGAATTTGCTTTTTAAAAAAAAGTTTTTAAAAAATTTGTTTCCGACACGGCGAACAGCATGCCGGAAAGCAGGTGAACCGGAATAGGGGGGAAGTCGGTTTTAAAGGTACAAATATTCCTTTCTGAGGAAAGGCTTTCTGACCTGGAAGAGAAGGTGCAGATCTGTAAAACACAAATTAAGTTGCGGACAAACAGCGGAACGTGAGAATGGGAGGCGTGAGGGTGAATAACAGAAATGAGTTTGCGTGAAAGCCTGGGACAGAAAAAGACAGTTTGAAAAATGAAGACAACTTTATAAACAAGCAAGTAACCAGGAACTGTAGAAATGAGTTTTTTTGTGTTTTCCCTCCTTTTTCCAATTTGGAATGCCCAACTGTATGTCAGTGCTTTTAACTGAACCCCTGCTATTGAATCAGGAGGGGTGTGGGCCAGCACGTGCTCTCCTCCGAAACACGTGATGTCACGCATGACGTCATCACAGAGATGAGTTGGAGGAAGACGTGTCGTGTGCAGCCTAACAGGCGAACTTGCAGTTGCCTGATCGACCAGCAGGGGGCGCTGGAGAGCAATGAGCTGCGAACCCCTGCCGGCCGAGCCCTCCCTAACGCTGGGGTTAGAGGCAGAGGTACAGGCGGGTTTGGGACCCGGGCTGTGGGGCTGGGGTTAGAGGCAGAGGTACAGGCGGGTTTGGGACCCGGGCTGTGGGGCTGGGGTTAGAGGCAGAGGTACAGGCGGGTTTGGGACCCGGGCTGTGGGGCTGGGGTTAGAGGCAGAGGTACAGGCGGGTTTGGGACCCGGGCTGTGGGGCTGGGGTTAGAGGCAGAGGTACAGGCGGGTTTGGGACCCGGGCTGTGGGGCTGGGGTTAGAGGCAGAGGTACAGGCGGGTTGGGACCGGCTGTGGGCTGGGGTTAGAGGCAGAGGTACAGGCGGGTTTGGGACCCGGGCTGTGGGGCTGGGGTTAGAGGCAGAGGTACAGGCGGGTTTGGGACCCGGGCTGTGGGGCTGGGGTTAGAGGCAGAGGTACAGGTGGGTTTGGGACCCGGGCTGTGGGGCTGGGGTTAGAGGCAGAGTACAGGCGGGTTTGGGACCGGGCTGTGGGGCTGGGGTTAGAGGCAGAGGTACAGGCGGGTTTGGGACCCGGGCTGTGGGGCTGGGGTTAGAGGCAGAGGTCAGGCGGGTTGGGACCCGGGCTGTGGGGCTGGGGTTAGAGGCAGAGGTACAGGCGGGTTTGGGACCCGGGCTGTGGGGCTGGGGTTAGAGGCAGAGGTACAGGCGGGTTTGGGACCCGGGCTGTGGGGCTGGGGTTAGAGGCAGAGGTACAGGCGGGTTTGGGACCCGGGCTGTGGGGCTGGGTTAGAGGCAGAGGTACAGGCGGGTTTGGGACCCGGGCTGTGGGGCTGGGGTTAGAGGCAGAGGTACAGGCGGGTTTGGGACCGGGCTGTGGGGCTGGGTTAGAGCAGAGGTACAGGCAGGTTTGGAACCGGGCTGTGGGGCTGGGGTTAGAGGCAGAGGTACAGGCGGGTTTGGGACCCGGGCTGTGGGGCTGGGGTTAGAGGCAGAGGTACAGGCGGGTTTGGGACCCGGGCTGTGGGGCTGGGGTTAGAGGCAGAGGTACAGGCGGGTTTGGGACCCGGGCTGTGGGGCTGGGGTTAGAGGCAGAGGTACAGGCGGGTTTGGGACCCGGGCTGTGGGGCTGGGGTTAGAGGCAGAGGTACAGGTGGGTTTGGGACACAGCAGTGGGAACGGTGCTCACATGCACACAGAGCCGTTATGACCGCAGGACTTCCATGTCTCTCTCATTTCCCTCTCTTTTCATCCTCTCCTCTCCTCCCTCTATCATTCAAACAGCAAGGGCTGCCATTTTCCCCTGCGTACACACACACACACACACACACACGTGCGCACACACACTCTCTTTCACACACACACACACACACACACATAAACTCTCTCTCATACAGATACCTGCACAGGCACATACATACACACCCACACACACACACACACAACTGACACACACACGACTCACACAGTCTGATACACACAAACACAAACACACACACACGCACAAACAGAATGGGTTGAAGTGCACACCTCGGAGGATGCACACACCTCACCAGACAAGAGACACAAAAGTGACACCTAACGCCACTGAACACAGACACACACGCAGGCTGGGCTACGTGTGCTTAACACACTGCGGCCCCTCCTCCCGCCCCCCTCCAATGCGCAGATCCCAAATTCCCTGACCCCACCCACAGGACCGGGGCCCGCAGAGGACACCAGGGAGAAGAGGAGGAAGAGGAGGAGGTGGAGGGAGAGGATGAGGATTTGCTATGGCAACCCAGTACAATCACATCATAACACAATAAAACACAGCGACTACTGACAAGACAGCCTACCTACTTTGCACGCCGGGGTAAGCACTTCACAAAAAATATGGGATCTACGGGGCAGCTGCTGCTGTAGGCACGCTCTCTATTCACACAACAAAGCGCTCTACTGAGGGCAAGGGAGGGGGGCAAAAGAAAACCGCTCAAAGCAGGAAGCAAGGACACAGGTGTGCGGAGGTACGGTACCTGCAGCAATCTTATCCCAATAGTCTGCATTAAAGCAAAACACGCAGAGTTTGAGAAAAACACGGCTCAGGTGAAGGAGCGGATGTATGAAGGGTGGGTATGTATGGATGGTGGGTGGAGGTGGGGTGGTGGGGGGGGGTTTCGGGCTCTGCTCTCACAGGGGGGGGGATGGAGGCCCATTACAGTTCCATACACCGTGGCTCTCTCTGGGGATAAATGCGCTCCGGTCTACAAGGGCTGCTTTTTGCATCCGGTGGAGGAGAGGAGACTTGAAGAGGGAGGGTGGTGGGGGGCAGAGAGCTGCTTTTCAGGAGGGTGGAAAATAATGAAACAAGCCCCCGCCCCATACCCCCTCCCCCTCTTCCCCAAGCTCAAGAGCACTCAGGGTGGATTGAAGGAGGAAAAAAGCACCCCTGATCCGATGTCGTTCTTCCTGGGGATGTGGGGGGGTGGGGGGCGCTGACGTACAGAGGCACGGGTGCATTTTGGGCAGAGGTAGAGTAAGGGGGTGGGGGTTTGAGTGGAGAGTCTTCCAGGATGGGCAGAACACTCTCCAGCACTAATGGAGAGAGGACAACCAGCACCACTCCAGGTGCTTTCAGAACCAGATGGGGGAAGGAACTGAAATGGGGGTTCTGGGGGGGTGGGGGGGGTGGTATTGTGTGTTCTTACTCTCCTTAATTCAATCTTAAGAGGTTATGAAAACTCCATTACACATAGCCCCCCCCCCCCCCCCCCCGCCCAAAAGGGGGACTCAAATGGCTGGAGCACACTTCCCACAGCCTACGGAAAAATTTGTCTTCTCAGAGGACTGTATACGAGAAATAAACACTTTCTAGTTCCTGTCAGTACACTTTCCCCCTTCCCTTCTCTTTTTCCCCCTCCACCTCTTTCCTCCCTCCTTTTGGAGAGAAAGCCCCATTGGCCACAGCACTGAGCTATCTGATTCCTGCTGCAGGGACAGGGTTTTACCAGAGAGGGCGCCAGAGAGCTGGAGGCCTTCTCCTGTAATGGCCTTCACTCAAGAGGTGGATCGCTAGCTGACTATAGCTGGACTGGGCTGCGTTTGGTGGGGAGCCACGTCCTCTCCTCTCCTCTCCTCTCAGTTTTTGGTAAAATACACATTTTTCTCTTAAAAATGCCACGTCAAATAGTTTTTTAAAAATAATATTCTTTAGCAAAAGTGAGTGCCTTTGACAGACTGCTGCATTATTGAACCCCTCAAAGACGTTTACCCAGAGAAAATCAATCTTTTCTGATATATTCATTTTTATTATTGATCCGATTTGACCTCTTTGCCACCCCCCCCCCACTTGTTTTCTTAAAAGATTTACACACGGTTGTTTTTCTCACATTTCTATGGCCAGATTACTGCCAGCCCATTTTTAAAAATGATTTTTCACAGTTTTAGGTTAGAATGCAAACGCACCCACTTTAAAATGGAAGACCTGAATTCAGTCACATCAAAATAGAATGTGCAAGTAAAGACCATCCACCCTCGTCTTCCCCCCTCTGTGGGTGAGTCAGATTTCAAGATATAAGAGGTAAAAGGGAAGTGTCTGGGTGTTTGGGGTATAAGAGTTAAGAGGTAAGTACCTTTGTGTTTGGAGTATATGAGGGGACAGGTAAGTGTGTGTGTTTGGAGTATATGAGGTAAAAGGTAAGTGTGTGTGTTTGGGAAATATGAGGGGAAAGGTAAGTGTGTGTTTGTAGCATAAGAGGGAGAAGGTAAGTACCGATGGTGCAGTGCTCTCCGTTCCAGCCCTGCTGGCACTCGCACTTGCCATCCTTGCAGGTTCCGTGTTTGATGCACTGCGGGCTGCAGATGCGCTGGCCGCATTCCGCGCCCGTCCAGCCGTCCTCACAGCGGCAGGCCCCGCCCACGCACACGCCGTGTGTCCCGCAGTCCACCGAGCACACCTCTGTGGAGACACACACACACATACACACATACACACACACACACACACACACATATACACACACACACACACACACACACACACACACACACACATACATATACATGCACATACGTATACACACACACACACATACACATACATATGCACACACATGCACACACACATACACACACACACACACCACACACACACACACACACACACATACATATACCCACACACACAACACACACACAACCACACACAACAACACACACACACACCTCACATCTATACAGCAAACACACACACACATGCACATACATATACACTCCACCCCACACACACATACACACTCAGCACAACACACACAGTCCACTACACAAATACACATCACACACACCGTAGATAGTCAGTCTCTTCACAGGGACAGAGTCACAGGTCTCCCACTTGAATAGTCTCAGCCTCTCCCTCCACTACTGAGAGATCTCAGTACTCTCTGCACGTGAGAGTATCTGCAGTCTCTCTCACTGTGAGAGTAGTCTGCAGTCTCTCTGCACTGTGAGAGTAGTCTGCAGTCTCTCTGCACTGTGAGAGTAGTCTGCAGTCTCTCTGCACTGTGAGAGTAGTCTGCAGTCTCTCTGCACTGTGAGAGTAGTCTGCAGTCTCTGCTGCACTGTGAGAGTAGTCTGCAGTCTCTCTGCACTGTGAGAGTAGTCCTCTGCAGCTCTCTCTGCACTGTGAGAGTAGTCTGCAGTCTCTCTGCACTGTGAGCGTAGTCTGCAGTCTCTCTGCACTGTGAGAGTAGTCTGCAGTCTCTCTGCACTGTGAGAGTAGTCTGCAGTCTCTCTGCACTGTGAGAGTAGTCTGCAGTCCTCTCTGCACTGTGAGAGTAGTCTGCAGTCTCTGTGCACTGTGAGAGTAGTCTGCAGGCTCTCTGCACTGTGAGAGTAGTCTGCAGTCTCTGTGCACTGTGAGAGTAGTCTGCAGTCTCTCTGCACTGTGAGAGTAGTCTGCAGTCTCTCTGCACTGTGAGGTAGTCTGCAGTCTCTCTGCACTGTGAGAGTAGTCTGCAGTCTCTCTGCACTGTGAGTAGTCTGCAGTCTCTCTGCACTGTGAGAGTAGTCTGCAGTCTCTCTGCACTGTGAGAGTAGTCTGCAGTCTCTCTGCACTGTGAGAGTAGTCTGCAGTCTCTCTGCACTGTGAGAGTAGTCTGCAGTCTCTCTGCACTGTGAGAGTAGTCTGCAGTCTCTCTGCACTGTGAGAGTAGTCTGCAGTCTCTCTACACTGTGAGAGTAGTCTGCAGTCTCTCTGCACTGTGAGAGTAGTCTGCAGTCTCTCTGCACTGTGAGCGTAGTCTGCAGTCTCTCTGCACTGTGAGCGTAGTCTGCAGTCTCTCTGCACTGTGAGAGTAGTCTGCAGTCTCTCTGCACTGTGAGAGTAGTCTGCAGTCTCTCTGCACTGTGAGAGTATTCTGCAGTCTCTCTACACTGTGAGAGTAGTCTGCGGTCTCTCTGCACTGTGAGAGTAGTCTGCAGTCTCTCTGCACTGTGAGAGTAGTCTGCAGTCTCTCTGCACTGTGAGAGTAGTCTGCAGTCTCTCTGCACTGTGAGAGTAGTCTGCAGTCTCTCTGCACTGTGAGAGTAGTCTGCAGTCTCTCTGCAGTGTGAGAGTAGTCTGCAGTCTCTCTACACTGTGAGCGTAGTCTGCAGTCTCTCTGCACTGTGAGAGTAGTCTGCAGTCTCTCTGCACTGTGAGAGTAGTCTGCAGTCTCTCTACACTGTGAGAGTAGTCTGCAGTCTCTCTGCACTGTGAGAGTAGTCTGCAGTCTCTCTGCACTGTGAGAGTAGTCTGCAGTCTCTCTGCACTGTGAGAGTAGTCTCTCTGCACTGTGAGAGTAGTCTGCAGTCTCTCTGCACTGTGAGAGTAGTCTGCAGTCTCTCTGCACTGTGAGAGTAGTCTCTCTGCACTGTGAGAGTAGTCTGCAGTCTCTCTGCACTGTGAGAGTAGTCTGCAGTCTCTCTGCACTGTGAGAGTAGTCTGCAGTCTCTCTGCAGTGTGAGAGTAGTCTGCAGTCTCTCTACACTGTGAGAGTAGTCTGCAGTCTCTCTGCAGTTTTACACACAGGACTGCAGTTTGCTGGGAGGGACCAGCGATTGGCAGGAAGTGTGGTGCTGAAGTCTGGGCTCTGGGGTTGTTACTCGATTCCCATGTGAGGCCTTGCTGTTCTGCCCTTAAGCAGTGTACATGCACTGCCTCAGCCATGGTAATGGATAACAGGGTGGGTACGCTGAAAGCAAAGACTACGCTAAGGAACATATACAGGAGTAATAACACTGTGCTTGTGTATGTGTGTGTGTATGTGTGTGTGTATGTGTGTATATGTGTGTGTGTGTGCGTATGTGTGTGTGTGTGCGTATGTGTGTGTGTATGTGGGCGTGTGTATGGGTGAGCATGTGTGAAAGGAGGTAAAGAAAGAGACGGAATGAACAGACAGGGGTGTAAAAAAATGGAGAAGAGAGAGAGAGCAGAGTGGAGGAGATACAGTGAGAGCAGTAGGGGAGAGAAGAGAGAGAGAGCAGAGTGGAGGAGATACAGTGAGAGCAGTAGAGGAGAGAAGAGAGAGAGAGAGCAGGGCGGAGGAGATACAGCGAGAGCAGTAGGGGAGAGAAGAGAGAGAGAGAGCAGGGCGGAGGAGATACAGTGAGAGCAGTAGGGGAGAGAAGAGAGAGAGAGAGCAAGGCGGAGGAGATACAGTGAGAGCAGTAGGGGAGAGAAGAGAGAGAGAGAGCATGGCGGAGGAGATACAGTGAGAGAAGTAGGGGAGAGAAGAGAGAGAGAGAGAGCAGGGCGGAGGAGATACAGTGAGAGCAGTAGGGGAGAGAAGAGAGAGAGAGCAGGGCGGAGGAGATACAGCAAGAGCAGTAGGGGAGAGAAGAGAGAGAGAGAGAGCAGAGTGGAGGAGATACAGTGAGAGCAGTAGGGGAGAGAAGAGAGAGAGAGCAGAGTGGAGGAGATACAGCGAGAGCAGTAGGGGAGAGAAGAGAGAGAGAGAGGCTCATGAGCCGGAGGAAAGGAGGAATAGACAGCAGGAAGAAGTAAAAAGACAGGGATGGGCAGAGGGAGGACGGAGGAGTAAAGAGAGAGGGAGGACGGAGGAGTAAAGAGAGAGGGATGGGCAGAGGGAGGATGGAGGGGTAAAGAGAGAGGGATGGGCAGAGGGAGGACGGATGGGTAAAGAGAGAGAGATGGGCAGAAGGAGGACAGATAGGTAAAGAGAGAGGGATGGGCAGAGGGAGGATGGAGGAGTAAAGAGAGAGGGATGGCGGCAGAGAGGGAGGGGGAGGAGTAAGAGAGAGGGAGAGAGGAGGACGGAGGAGTAAAGAGAGAGGGATGGGCAGAGGGAGGACGGAGGAGTAAAGAGAGAGGGATGGGCAGAGGGAGGAGGAGGAGTAAAGAGAGAGGGAGGATGGAGGAGTAAAGAGAGAGGGATGGGCGGAGGGAGGACGGAGGAGTAAAGAGAGAGGGATGGCGAGGAGGAGGATGGAGGAGGGAGTAAGGAGAAGAGAGGGATGGGCAGAGGGAGGATGGAGGAGTAAAGAGAGAGGGATGGGCAGAGGGAGGACGGAGGAGTAAAGAGAGAGGGATGGGCAGAGGGAGGACGGAGGAGTAAAGAGAGAGGGATGGGCAGAGGGAGGATGGAGGAGTAAAGAGAGAGGGATGGGCAGAGGGAGGAAGGAGGAGTAAAGAGAGAGGGATGGGCAGAGGGAGATGGAGGAGTAAAGAGAGAGGGATGGGCAGAGGGAGAGATGGAGGAGGTAAAGAGAGAGGGATGGGCAGAGGGAGAGGAGGAAGGAGTAAAGAAGAGGGAGGCAGAGGAGGAGGAGGAAAGAGAGAGGGATGGGCAGAGGGAGGACGGAGAGGAGTAAGAGAGAGGGCAGGAGGAGGGGTAAGAGAGAGGGATGGGCAGAGGGAGGACGGAGGAGTAAAGAGAGAGGGAGGACGGAGGAGTAAAGAGAGAGGGATGGGCAGAGGGAGGATGGAGGAGTAAAGAGAGAGGGATGGGCAGAGGGAGGACGGAGGAGTAAAGAGAGAGGGATGGGCAGAGGGAGGACGGAGGAGTAAAGAGAGAGGGATGGGCAGAGGGAGGACGGATGGGTAAAGAGAGAGGGATGGGCAGAGGGAGGATGGAGGAGTAAAGAGAGAGGGATGGGCGGAGGTGGAGACGCACTGACCCGTGGAGCAGTCGGGGCCCATCCAGGTGGGGTCGCAGCTGCACACGCCCGTGTCGGGGATGAAGACGCCGTGGCCGTGGCACTGATCGGGGCACTGGGCCCGGGGCAGCTCGCACAGGGGCCCCGCCCAGCCCGGCTTGCAGTGGCACTCGCCGCTCACACAGATCCCGTTACTGGAGCAGGTGGGGTCCAGGCAGTCCACTGGGTCACGGCACAGACACAGGCGCACGTTAGAGCAACAGAACTGCTTCCTCAGAGCTTTCACACGCCATAAAAGCAACCAATGCAGAGGTCCACCCTCTCTGTAGCCATAGCCCCACCATCTCCCCACCCATAGCTCCACCCCTTTTCTATCAGAGCTCCACCCCCTCTGTAGCCATAGCCCCACCATCTCCCCACCCATAGCTCCACCCCTTTTCTATTCAGAGCTTCACCCCCTCTGTAGCCATAGCCCCACCATCTCCCCACCCATAGCGTCACCCCTTTTCTATCCAGAGCCCCACCCCCTCTGTAGCTATAGCCACACATCTACACTCAGAGCTCCACCCCCTCTCTACCCAAAGTTCCACCCCCTTTGTAGCCATAGCCCCACCTCCTCTCTACCCATAGCTCCACCCCTTTACTATCCAGAGCTCCACCCCCTGTGTAGCTACAGCCCCTCCTCTTCTCGAGCAAGAGCTCCACCCCCATCTGCCCAGAGCTCCACCCCCTACTCTAGCCCTAGAGTCCCACTCCAATTCTACCCATAGCCCCAGCTCCGTTTTGTGCAGAAACCCCACCCCTTCTCTACACATAGTCCCACCCGTTTATACCCAAAGTGCATTGGGGCACAGGCACCTTTTGGCTGTGAGCTCCACCTTCCCCCTGGAATGCAGATGCTGGGGGAGTTCAGCGGCTCAGTTTGGCTGAATTCTTACGTCTCCCTCGTCCAAATAGACCTTGGCTGTTTTTACACGGCTGAGGAGCCCCCACAGAGCCTCCTGCACTCCCTCCCCCCTTCTCCCCCCAACCCCCCTCCTCGGTAGTCACCTGAATTGCCTGAGCACATGGCGCTGAGCCAGCCAATCCCAGGCATTGATTTTTTTTTGCGGGGTGTGCCACATCAGGTAGGCTGTGTGAGTGACTCACCAGAGGGAGGGAGGAAAAAACAAAAAAAAACCTTTGAACGGCAAAAAAAAGAGAAAGGGAACGGTGGGGGAGGACAAATGCAGACCCTAGGCCTTTTCTCTAGCTCTTAGTCTGGGTTTCCTTCTCTCCTCTTTCCTCTCGCTCCTTCCTCCCATCGCTCTCGTTCTCTCCCGGCCCCGCGGGGGGGCCTGTTCTCCCCCCGTCCGCGCCAGCTTGACTCTTCTGAACTCCGGCGAATGAATCAACTGCCGGGCAATCCTTCAAAGCGCCGATCGATGGCATGGATCTCCCAGCCCTTAATGCAATCTCTCCGATCCATTCGGGGGCAGACCTCCCGCCTTATTCTGCATGCGGGAGTTAAAGAGAGGCTCCCTGGGGGGGGGGGGGTTGGGTGAACTGACCCAGCAGAGGGCGGGGGGCGAGGGGGGCGAGGGGGGCGAGGGGGGGGCGCTCGGCAGAGTTCAGCGAACGCTGCTCTCCGAGGGAAAATTAGGGAACAGCGAGGCTCTGTGTCACAGCCTGCAGCGGGACGCGCCCCAAAAACAGAAACCAAAGAGGGGCTTCACAGGTGCGGCAGGTGCTCCCCTGGCCCACGGGACCAAATCAGCTGGGTCGGGAGAGAGCGAGGGTGCAAACCCACGTTTCCACACGAAGAGAAACGGCCATTCATCTTGTGACGCAACGCAAGCTCCGCTGAGCTAAAAATACTGGTTTTTTAATATTGATTGCCCTGCATATTTAGCACCGGATAGCCCTGTTTAACACAACAGAACTGCGTCTGGTTCACGCTGTAATCTGGAACCTTTGTTCACACCAAAATCGAGACACATAACATCTGTTTAATCGAGACAAAAACATGCCTCCGTTTGGCTAAAAAGGGGGCTTTGGTTAGCGCCCTCTGCCCCTCACCTTCGGTGCAGAGCTCCCCTTTGTACCCGCGGGAGCAGGCGCAGGTGCCCCCCGAGCAGGTCCCGTGCCCGCTGCACTGGGGGTCCACACACTGGCCCACGGGCACGTCGCACTCCGAACCCTTCCAGCCGCTGTAGCAGATGCAGGCGCCCTTCTCATACTGCCCGTTTCCACTGCACAGCACCGGGCAGGCCGCTGGGGGGGAGGAGGACAGGAAAGGTTGCAGAGGGATAGAGGGAGGGATTGAACACGAGGGCGCAGGGGCGTGGGGGAGAGAGAGAGAGAGAGAGAGAGAGAAGGAACGGTTGAAGCGTGATGGAGGGAAAGAAAGGAACATGAGCGCAAGAGAGAGAGCAGTGGATGAGAAGACGGAGAGAGTGTGAGGATGGATGAAGGGATGGTGAAAAAAAATAGAAATAGATCGGGACAAAAGGAAAAAGGAAAAAGGATGGAGGATAGAGGGATGACGGAAAGAGACAGACAGCAGTGTTAGAGGTGAAGTGAAGATGAACAGGGAGAGAGGGAGGGGGGAAAGAAGAGAGAGATTATTTACATTAACGAAAATCAAGCCGCTAAACGTTGGAAACAAATCTGACCTGGATCTGTGAAAAGTGTGCTCTCGCAGGAGCGTACACGCAACGCCTGTTTCGATGAACCTGTAAAACAGTTTCAGTTTATTCCTGTTGAACGGATGCATAATGTGGGGATCCCCGCGTGTTTGGAGTCCAGCGTTTGCGCAGAGATGCGGTGTTGAGGCGGGGCGGTGGTTTCCGCTACGCGGTAATTAATGTCTGGGTCTCTGCAGCAGTTTGAGGCTCAGACAGCGGCCGCATCGAACCGTCTGTTCGGCAGATAAACGCAGTTACCAAAGAGCGACGGCAGACCAGCAGGCAGGAGGGGGAGGGGCTCTGCAGCACATGGGAGGGGCTCAGAGGAATAGGGGAGCCGCTCTGAAGCACATGGGAGGGGCTCTGTAGCACATGGGAGGGGCTCAGAGGAATAGGGGAGGGCTTTAGAGCACATGGGAGGAGCTGTGCAGAATAGCGGAGGGGCCCTGAAGAATGGGGAGGGCGCAGAACATGGGTGGAGCTTTGCGTAATGGGGCGGGGCTTGGCAGACAGTGGCAGAACTCCCCAGGACCGCCCAGCTGATCAGCTTCATGGATCAGTAAAAATGAAGGAATGCAGAGAGCGAGCATGATCAGCCGCTACTGCGGCCCAAACGGAAGGGAAGCTGCAGAGGCCCCGGGGAACACAGGAGCCGCCCCCACACCCAGCTCCAGGGCTCGCCCCTGACAAGCCGAAAAATAAATGCAGCGTTTGGGCTGCAGGCGAGCCCCCCCGCCTGAGCCCCTCTCACCTCGGCCGCCTGCACCCCTCTCTTCAGCATTCACTGTCTGTCTCCGGGGTTAATAAGGGACTAATGAAATGTAAAACTGCAGGCACCTGTCACTTGGGTGAGTCATGAATATATTCATATGCCCCTGTGCGTGTGGACACGCACACACACGCACATGCGCACACAAACACACACAGACACACACACACGCACAGACGCACACAAACACACACATACACACACACACACACACACACACACATACACGCACACACAGATACACACACACACGCAGACGCACACAAACACACACACACACACATATACACGCACACACACACACACATACATGCACACACAAACACACACACGTATACACGCACACACGCACACGTGCACATGCATACACACACGTATACACACGCACGGATGCATCAACAGTGCTCACACATGACCCGTAATGTCAGCAATGTCAGCTAGGAAAAAAAAAAAAAAAAAAGAAGAGAAAAGAAAGCAAATTAAATGCAGTTTAACCGGGAGGCTTAACAAAACTATTAATCACCGAGCTCCCCGGCCAAAGGCAGGAGATACGGGCTGCCGGGGCCCCATCCATCATGGTGACACTACCTCAGCACGACCTTGGGCCTCTGCCAGTCACATTAGCCCCGACACCTCCGAGGAACACGACAAGAAACCTCCCAACGCCCCCCCCCCCCCCAAGTCCCCCCCCCCCCCCCCGACTCCAACACCTCAATCTTTCCGGCAGAAACTTGGCATTTTCCCTCACCGTCGCCATAGCGCCGGACCGGTGCTGTTGCTAGCGCGCCGCTGCGTGCTTAGGGCGATGATGTCACGCGCCGGCGGGAGCCCCCAGCCTCTCTAACGGGTGCGGGCAGAACGGACGGCAGCCCAGACGCCACGGGGGCCGGGGGCGCGGGGGCGGGGGGGGGGGTACCGCAATTTAGCGGCGCTCCCGGCGAGGGCTGCCATGGAGACGATGACACACCTGGTCGTTGGCCCTTAATGAGGAGCCTCGAACGCCCGGCGAGTCTCTCTTTCATTTCCCGCCAAATGCGCCGTGAGAGGCCGTCACGCAGCGCTTCCTCTCCGCGTGGAGGAAATAACTTAACTATTATAACTGTTTTTTTCTCTATCCCCCCCCCCCCAAATGTCCCTACAGGAACTCTCAGGGATAATGGAAAAGGAAGCAGCTGATGTCATACAGAATGGTCTCTGCCTTTCTCAAGTTACTACAGTTTTCCACTGAAATGTGCTTTATTGGTTTGACGTAAGAACATGCGTATGCAGCCAAAGCACATTCTCAAATAGCAAAGGAACATCAACAAACTGACTTTCTTTCAATAATTAGGTATAATTGAAATAACTGTTATCACACAGTTATTATCGAAATTTTTTTTGACAAACACACACACACACACACACACACACACACACACACACGCACACACACACGCACACACACACACACACACATGCACACACGCACACAAACACACACACACACACACACACACACACACACACACACACACGCACACACACACACACAGCAGAACGGAAGGTATGGATGCCACATAAAATGCTTCCTCTCTCCGTTTCCTCTCGTTTTTCCTGTCATGGAAGCAGCCGTACCTTTGGAGCAGTCCAACCCATGGAACCCTGGGAAGCAGTGACAGATGCCAGATGTGCATTCTCCGTTGCCATGGCAATTCCGGGGGCATTCTTGTGCGGAATCTACGAGGGCAATAAAAAAAAAAAAAAACACACAGGTACCGGGCAGATTAGTTAAAGTCGTCATTTCAGACTAAAGCAATCGACCCGCGAGCGAGCCCCTATTGAACCGCCTGTCGGCGCCGGCAGTCGGGCCCGTCAGCGCTTTCCCAAATTGGCTGTCCGACGGCGGCAGGGCCGCTCAGCGACTGCTCCTGCGTTCCCTTTAACCGCTGACGCTCACCTCGTCCGCTACGCCTCAACTGCCGGCCGGCATGACGGCTGGAGGGCTGCTTTTCAAAAGCGCTGCCGGGGCGACGGTTGCCGGGCGCAGTGCATTTCCCCGGCTGCGGAAAGCTTAATTGCTCATTAGTCCCCTTCCCTGTTCATCGCTCCGCGCACACACGCGAGATTGAGTGCAAGCGTTTCCGTGATTTACTGCGTTAAACGCGTGCGTTTCCGTGAAACATATCGGATTAAGTGGGCCTACCGTATATCGGTAATTTATGGGACGACGTGCGCCCATTTCTTTGGCATAAAACTAACTGCCCTCATCCTACCTGCAGAAACATTTGATTAATCTCACCGGCAAACACTAAAAATGCATGGAGAGTACCGAATAACATTACGGGCTAAGGACAACACAGTGGCCGCAATCCAAAACAGTTTTGTTTCCTTTTTATTTGGTTTTCATTTGACAAGTCTTTTTTTAAACGGAAAGAGTCAGCAAATAATCTTGCAATGTGTACAAATGCGGGAAAAACTGAGAGGGGAAAAAAAGCCAGGAAAAACTTGGCCTTTAACACCTGGTTCCAAAGCGTGGACGTGAGATCAGCATTGCCAACGGAGCGTGTTCGTCTGAGTAAACATGGCTTGTGGACTCCCCACTTACCATTACATTACAAAGAAGCGACTCCCCTAATTAGATAAGAGGCATTACAGCAATAAAACAGGACATTGTGCAGTTAGTTGGCACAGAGGTTAAGGGGAAATACTGCACTGATAGATCAAATTATCACCTCATATTTTCCACTAGGTTGACCTGGCTGGAGCAACACGTACCACAGGCAGGGGAAGAAACCTGGGCAACAGAACGCATGTTATTATAGGTGTATTCATGGGTTACTCCACAGTGGGCTGTTGGTATTTTCCACTTTTAAATGTGTTTGAGCAATTCGCATTGATGCCGGGTTTTGTCAAATGTTCCAAGACTCTCACCTGTACAAAAAAACTCTCTGCCTGTACAATACTATAGGACCCCCCCTCAATCTCCCCCAAACGCCTCTGCATGACACCCCTCTCTGGCACCACGGCCTGCATCCTTCCCCCATGTTTCACCAGGGAGTGTCACATTTACGAGGTGTGGAAGATAACCAGCTACCCCCTCAGACAAAGTAGCATGATCATTTCAGGTTCTGGTTCTGCTGTCAACACGGATTCCTACAGACCACATTGTTCTGCACAAATTCATTCTGACCGAATGAGCAACCCCCAAACAAGCTACTCTGCATCGAAGGAACCAAAGAAGGTTTTAGACACCTGTTTACAAAGCCACAAAATTAGGTATAGTTTGGCTGGGAAATACAATGCAGAGCGGCCAGGCGCTCACAGCTGTGTAGCCGGTAGGAGAGATCTGCGACGGCTGAAGAGCGATGTTTGCGTTTTGACTTTGTCTCTCTTCCTGAACCCGGCGGTTCCCGAGGTCGCGGGCGGAGGCTACGAGGGGGCAGAGAGAGCGGGAGTGTCGCGCTTCGCCCCGTCTCTCGTGTGAAAAGCCGTTCGGCGAGAGACGCAGCCGAACCGCTGGGTTCGCCGCGCCGTCCGCCAGACGGCTACAGCCGTGCGCGACAGCTGCTTCGAGGAAACCCCTCCAAGATGCGGTAAGACGAGAGAAATTAAACGAATTACGGCATTAAATAAAATAAATATATATATACAATCATTAATACAACTGCTGAATAATGTTAATGCGACCAACATGATATGTGAAGCTCGATGAAGATCAGAGGAACCTTTCATCACCTGGTGTAGTATGGGTTTAGCCATTAGCCGGCTGAACAGACGTTCTCTTTTTCCAGGACACTTCTTTTTGGGAGCAAAAAATACAAAACCAGGTGGGATTTCTGAACTGCTAAAATGACCGTTCAGGTTTCGCTCGTTCCACAGACCATCCATTAACAAACAAATAGCCCAGTGTTATGTTCATAACGCCCACCCCACCCCCGTCCTCTTCTTTAGAAATCCAATCTATGGTAACCCTGGCCCTTCCCTCACGTGCCCCCAAGTTCTACCTGTTCTACAGGTAACACGACCCCAAAATGTGCCCTTTAACCAAACTTTGTGTGAAAAGGTAGATTGCATTACAGGTATTTAGCAGAAGCTGGATATATACTGAAGCAATGCAGGTTAAGTACCTCGCTCAAGGGTACAACGGCAGTGTCCTACCCCGGATTCGAACCTGTAATCATTACGGTACCTTACCTAATATAATAGATCTCTGCCTGGTGTCCATCTAACTGCACCATTGTAATGAGAACTGAAGTGTTCTGCTCTGGAAGGGGGTGGGGGGGGTGTGGGGTCTCCACACGAGGAGCAGCGCGGAGCAGACCGGACTCACCCAGCACCACGGTGCTGAAGGACACCGGCTCCTTGTTCTTCCCGTCGTTGTAGAAGGCCAGGTGCCAGGTGCCCGGGTCCAGGTACTGCACAAAGACCGCCTCGTTCAGAACCACCGTCTGGATGCTGCGGCGTTCCCGCGGCGACTCCACCACACTCCACTTCTCCTTCCCGTCCAGCCGCTCCATGAAGTCATACTGCGGGCGAGAGAGGGAGCGAGAGGGATGGGAGAGAGAGAGAGAGGGGAGAGAGAGAGGGGGGGAGAGAGACAGAGAGAGAGAGGGGGCAAGAGAGAGAGAGAGAATGTGACAGAGGGAGGGAGGGAGAGAGAGAGAGGGTGAGAGAAAGAGAGAGATAGAAGGAGGGAGGGAGTGAGAGAGAGAGAGAGAGAGAGAGAGAGAGATTTTTAAAACCTCTATTATTGGGACATTGTTCAAACACAGAAATTACAGTACTTCAAAAAAAAAAAAAAGATCAGATGAAACACCAAAAAAAACCCCAAAACAAACCCTAGACAACCCCCACAGGCAATAAGAGAGGCAGAGAAAAAGAGAGAACCAGAAAGAAACATGTTAAAAAACCTAGTGGGCTCTCTCCAGTGGGGTAACGGCTACAAAAAGTCTGATAAACCCAAATGAGGGGTTGGTGACGGGCGGGTACCTGTGCGTGGGAGGGGGGCAGGCCCTTGCGGATGTAGACCCCGAAAAGCGCGTCCTTGCCCAGAGAGATGTTGAACTTGAGGAACTGCGGCTGGCTGAGGTGCAGCAGGGTCCTCCAGAACACGCCCGGCGGGACGTCCTGAGTCAGGCGGCGACCCACCTCCAGCTCGCCCGTGTCGATGCTGGTGTTCCGAAACAGCCAGGGACCTGTGGGGTGGGACGGGAGAAGGGTCACAATGGGGGGCGGGGGGTTTCTGAAAACAGCGGGACGAGCCTTCACCTGTCCCGGACGCGCACAGACTGACCGAAAAACTCAGGACCCAGACTCAGCTTCAGCTCATGAGCTTCCCCTGTGAAATGTACCGGCTGCAGGGGAAAGGCAATGTAGAGTGAAATGTTCAGTGTTAAGTCAACTCTAACAGAGTAGTTATGGTCCCTATTGGAGTCAAATTGTAGACTGTAAGAGTTGAATCAACAATGGAAATCTTTACTGTGTGTTTGGGCCAATAGGCTTCTCCCAGGGAAAGTTCAGTCATTAAATTTCTATGACTCAGATGCTTACACACGCCATCCAGTTACATCAGAGCCGTAGAGATGTGCGGCAGACTGATTTTAGACAGCATACTTAAAATGCATATTACTGTGTTTGAGACTGAAGTGCAACGTATCTGCCGAATTCTAGTTCGGTGCCTGAAATCTGCAGACATTTTCTACAGCACTGCACTGACAGCAAGTGTGTTACAGCACGATACCAATTACGGCAAAAAAGTGTCATGTTATATAAACAAGATTCAAGAGGAGCATGATTGGACAATATTTGAGTTTTCTACACAAGACAAGAACTGCCATTCCCCTGGAACACCAGAGGGGGCACTGTGGGACTACTGAGCCCGACAGAGACTGGTGTCCTCTCATTCTGGGCAGACGCCACCATAACCTGAGACCCAGCAGGACAAAAAATAAAAGACAACAACATTTTTTTTGACACAATACAATTTTTGTCAAAAAAAAACCTTGCAGTGAAAATATTTTTAAAAATATTATTATTATTATTTTTATTGAATGCCCCTTGAAGTGTAGGTTTCAGTGTAGTCAAAGATTTGATTCTTGAGGCTGAAGACCTGAGACTCATGGGCACCATAAGGTTTTGGGAGGTGTTAGGATGCTTCTAAGGGCCTTGACTGAAAGTGACCATCAAAAAAAATATCAGTACATCGGGTTTACTTGGGTGGTGGGGCCCGATGTGAGATATTTTGATGGGGCCCGGAATCCCTCTTGGGGCCCCGGCCTGCAGGGGACGCAAACGAATTTGGCGGGTCTCAGGAGGACAGGGCAGTGGGAAGCCCGGCCCGTACCCCGGGGCCCAGTGGAAATAATAAACGGCGAATTGAATGATTTTCAGGCGCGGCCCGCGTCCTAATGGCCCCCGGAAGCGGTGGCGTGCGCGCCGGCCGCACGGCGATCCGCTGCGATTAGCGCCGTGCCTACGCGTCTCCGCGCGAGAGAGAGAGAGAGGGCAATCGCAGCGACGCGCGCTAGGCGCTAATGGACGGAGCGGCGTTAATGGCTCCCGTTCGACGGGGATAGCAGCCGCCGTGACGACCCGCCGGCCCGCTCAACCGGGCGCCGTGATTAATGCCGTCCGCCACGCGCCTCATTCCTTAAGCGGAATGTGCTCTGCCACGCAAACGCAAAGGTTGCGGGCGTCACTTCGCCATAATCTGATTTTTATGACCGCTCTCTCGCTCCGCTTATTGTTAAGCGCTTCTCCCGCTTTTAAACGGAAGGCGCGCGCGGAGCGGAGCGTTCCTGGGCAGCGGTAATCACCCCGCGGCGGCGGCGGCTTTAAGAGCGAATGGGAGCGGCGGTTTCCGTGAGCGATGCCGCCCCGCCACACAAACAAACTCCAAAGCAAGTGGGTCAGACCTGCCTTTACACAGGGGAGCAAACAGGGGAGAGAGGGAGAGAGAGAGGGAGAGGGAGAGAGAGATAGAGAGAGACAAAAGGATAGAGAGAGGGAGAGAGATAGAAAGAGGGAGGGAGGGATGGGGCAGGAGGGAGAGAGAGAAGAGGAGGAAAAAAGAGAGAAGGAGACAGACAGAGGGACAAAGGGTGAAAGAGAGAGAGGGAGAGTGGGAAGAAGTGAGAGGGAGAAAGGGAGAGAGACAGATAGAGAGACAGAAAGAGGGATAGAGCGAGGTAGAGCGAGGGTGAGAGATTAAACTGACATAGGATAACTCGTGGTCAGAAACTCATTTTCTGACGGTGAGACAGCACAGGTGCAGACGGAGGTGCACTTCCTCCTATATTAAATATTAAAAATAACAAATTAATATCTCAGGAATATGTCTACAGCTAGAGAAGAACTTCTGTAATAGAATATATAACTTCTCCTCCTTGACAAATTAATAAAAACTGCCTCAATTTCTGGTCCCAACAGGCCTACATTTAAACCTCCTATAACTCTGATAAGCACAGCGCAAAGACAAACAACTGGAGCCGTCACCAACACACAGCTGAAACGAAATCCAATATTCATTTCTGTGCTGTTTAAAACAGTATTGATGTTCCAACTTTAATATTTAATATTAATAATAAGACGAAACCAGCACATCAATGTATGAGTATGGAAAAAAAACTTCTTCTTCTTCTTCTTCTTCTTCCTTGGATGTTGATGATGTCATCCAGAGCGGAACTGCTCGGCGGAACGTTCCATCTGTATTGTGAGCGGCGCCGCCGCTAGCAGCAGCCAACGCAGCGCTCTCAGCGCTCACTCCGGCCCAGGGGCACTGCCGTAGATACATCCCTGCCAGCCGCAGCCCCGTGACTGAAGCAGCAACACGAGCCATTTCACAGCACCACGGCAGACAAATACCCACATAATCACAATATTTCGGGAAACAAACACCCAGGTAACCGCAGTACAATAACAAAGAAATACTCAGATAATCACAATATTTTTGGGAAACTAATACCCGGATAACCAAGGTACAATAACACATACTCAGATTATCACAATATTTTAGGAAACAAATAGCCAGACAACCACGGTACAGTAACAAATACACAGATAATCATAATATTCTTCAAAAAAATACGCAGAGAGCCACTGTACAATAACAAAGAAATACTCAGATAATCGCAAATTTGTGGGAAACAAATACCCAGATAACCACAGTATAATGATAAAGAAATTCTGTGATAATCACAATATTCTGGCAAACAAATACTCAGACAATCACCACAAACAAATACTCTGATAATCAAAGCACTCTGGCAAACATATACTCTGTCATAAAGCACTCAGAAAACAGAGTACTTCGGCAAACACTGAACTTAGACAAAAAAATACCACTGACAAACCCTGTAATGTCAAACAGCGCACAGCGCTGTGTAAAATAACATTGGAAAAACAAAACCATATAATATACAGACGGGTGACAAATTATAGGAAAAACCTGATTAAATGAGTGGAGAAACATAACGAATACAGATGCAGGTGTACTGCATGATACAATTAAGCAATTAACATCCTATCATGCTCTGTGACATGTATAAAAATGCTGAGCAGGCTCAGTTAACCTTGATTTTGGATCAAGAAGGCAAGAGGAAAAGATCTAAGTGACTTTGAACGAGGGTTCAGTATTGGGGCACGGGTGGCAGGAGCTTCAGTCACAAAGACAGCTCAACTGGCTACTGTTTCAGTAGGAACAGTGATTAAAGTGACATCTGCATTTAGATCTATGGGAAAGACATCAGTAAACAGGGTTGGAAACTGCCATCCATGCCACAATAATGAACCCTTGATCAAAGTCACTTAGATCTTTTCCTCTTGCCATCTTGATCCAAATTTCTGGTCTGCTGGGCCTGTTCAGCAATTTTATACATGCCAGAGAGCATGATAGGATGTTAATTGCTTAACTGTATCCTACAGTATACCTGTACGTATCTGCATTCGTTATGTTTCTCCACTGATTTATTCAGGTTTTTCCTTCAACTTGTCACCCATCTGTAGTTCAGGCCTGTATGTCCCAGGAGTTTCGAAAGTGCATTTCTGATTCCTAGAGCATGTTGTCATTATTGTGGGGGGGGGGGGTGTACTGGCTTGCACATCTCAAATTCTACAACTAGAACTCTTGTTTTTGAATTCCGGTGGAATGCACCGAACAGCACTTTTGGGGTTTGATGCGGACGTACATGCAGCCAGCAGCCTTGGATCAAAGGCTGGTTTTTCTGCCGAGATT